>NC_057799.1:385244497-385390240 GCF_018294505.1 Triticum aestivum | reverse complement strand
GGCGGCGTGCGAGGCAACCGGCGGCGGCGGCGGCGGGCGATGCGGGCGGGCGGCGGCTCGGGATGAGGAGAGAAGAGAGGGGGGGTATTTAAGGAGGGGGGCGGCGGAGACTTGGGGAAGGGGGCACCCGAGGCGGCGGCGGCTTCCGTGCCCGGAACGGACTCCGGCGACGGCGGCTTCGTGCGGGAGGAGGAGAGGCCGCGGGCGGGCCGTCGGCTGGGCCTTTGGCCTAGTCGGCGCGGGCGCGTTTTTTTTGAAATAAGTTCCGCGGAAAATATTGCGTAGAAAAATAAATAAAAATCAGAAAAATACGAAATAAATTTTCCCCGTCTAGTTAGAAAATCTAGAATAGGGTGAACATTTTTAAAATCAAAAATAAATATTTTGAAAACATGCAATATTTTTAATGCAATAAAAATTGCAAATAAAATCCAAATAAATCCCAAATATTGTTTTTAACATTTTTCCTCCAGTATTTCAATTGTTTTGGAGAAGTCATATTTTCTCCTCTCGTTTATTTAAAATTGAAATATTTGTCTGAAGAGAAAAATAACTAAAACCAAAATCCTCGTTGGAAAAATTAATTTGAAAAAAATTCGGGAAAATCCCCAACTCTCTCCGAGGGTCCTTGAGTTGCTTAGGATTTATCGAGGATTTGTCAAAATGCAACAAAACATGATATGCAAATGATGATCTATGTATAACATTCCAAATTGAAATTTTGGGATGTTACACCTGGCTACTTCTTCACCAATAGCCTTGCGTCTTTCTTCATTGAACCGACGAAGAAATTTCTTGACCGGTTTATACTTGGGATCAACATTGAGAGTGTGCTCAGCGAGTTCTCTCGGTACACCTGGCATGTCAGAAGGCTTCCACGCAAAAATGTCCCGATTCTCACGGATGAACTCGATGAGCGCGCTTTCCTAGTTCGGATCCAAGTTAGCGCTGATGGTAAACTGCTTGGACGAATCCCGGGGCACGAAGTCAACAAGTTTAGTCTCATCAGCCGATTTAAACTTCAGGGCCGGATCGTGCTCTGTAGTTGGTTTTTTCAATGAAGTCATATCTGCTGGATCAACATTGCCTTTGTAAAACTTCAACTCTTCTGTCGCACAAACCGACTCAGCATAAGCCGCATCACCTTCTTCACACTCCAGAGCGATCTTGCGGCTCCCATGCACTGTTATAGTTCCCTTGTGACCCGGCATCTTGAGCTGCAGATAGACATAACAAGGTCATGCCATAAACTTAGCATAAGCTGGCCGTCCAAACAGGGCATGATACGGGCTTTTGATTTTCACCACTTCAAAGGTCAAAGTTTCTGATCTCGAATTATGCTCATCTCCAAAAGCCACCTCCAGAGCTATTTTACCAACAGGGTATGCCGATTTACCAGGCACCACGCCATGGAACACCGTATTGGACGGTTTAAGATTTTTATCGGTTAACCCCATGCGACGGAAAGTTTCATAATAAAGGTTATTGATACTACTCCCTCAGTCCATGAGTACCTTGGTGAACTTATAACCTCCCACCTGAGGTGCCACCACCAATGCCAGATGACCCGGATTATCAACCCGGGGCGGATGATCCTCTCGACTCCACACAATAGGCTGTTCAGACCAGCGTAAGTATCGGGGAACCGCCGGTTCAACGGAATTCACTGCCCTTTTATGAAGCTTCTGATCGCGCTTGTCCAGGCTAGTGGTGAAGACATGATACTGCCCGCTATTCAACTGCTTCGGGTTCCTCTGGTAACCCGACTGCTGCTGCTGCTGTTGCTGATTCCCCTGATTGTTATAACCACCTTGGTTGCCCTGATTGCTTTGATTGTTATGTCCACCCTGATTACCGTGGAAGCCTGAACCGGAACTTCCTCCGCCATAACCCGGCCCATGAGATCCGGGGCCTGAACCGCCGCCCGGTCCATGATCATACCGAAAAGAATCAGAATTTTTGAACTCTTGCATGATGTAACAATCTTTCCAAAGGTGCATGGACGGGTTCTCCTTCGTCCCATGCTTTGGGCAGGGCTGGTTCAACAGATAAGACAGGCGGTCCGGATTAGGACTTGGCCCTCCACCGCGCTGGGGCGGTTTACCTTTATGCCGCTGGCCTTTGTCCTGCGCGTTGGTATTAGCCACAAAATCCAAGCTATTATCTGCTTTACATTTACCGTTGTTTCCATGGCCCGCCGGGTTGTGCTGCTGCCCTTTGGTATGCCCGCTCTTCTTTCCCTTCCCTGTCTTGTCATCGTCAGACTCGGGGTCCTTGGTACCATCAGAGTCGGTATATTTCACTAGAGCAGCCATGAGAGTCCCCATATCATTGCAGTGGCGTTTGAGCCGTCCCAACTTCAGCTTCAGAGGTGCAAACCGGCAATTGCCTTCTAATGTTAAAACTGCTGTATCAGCGTTAATGCGGTCCGATGAATGCAAAATCTCCGAAACCCGACGCACCCAATGGGTTGTTGATTCTCCTTCCTCCTGGACACAGGCAGCCAGGTCCACAATTGACATGGGCTGCTTACACGTATCCTTGAAGTTCTGGATAAACCGGGCCCTCAGCTCGGCTCATGACCCAATGGAGTTAGCTGGTAACTTTTTCAACCAAGTTCGAGCCGTTCCTTCCAACATCATGGTGAAGTATTTAGCGCACGCTGCCTCGTCTACATCCAGCATCTCCATCGCCATCTCATAGCTTTCCACCCACGCCTCTGGGGACAAATCGGTGGTGTAATTCGGCACCTTGCGCGGGCCTTTGAAATCCTTGGGCAGGCGCACATTGCGCAACGCTGGGACGAGACACGGTACTCCCAAAGAACTAGAAGTAACTCCTGGTTCCACTGACGTGGTTGGACGAACCGGAGTAAGTTGACGGGCTTCATGCTGCACCGCTAACTCGGCCTCTCTACGTGCTCGAGCCCGGTCCGCCACCTCCTGAGCATCACCAGCACCACCCGCCGGGTTATTGCCACAGGGCGGATTACGATCCCGCGCGTTGCTTGACACTGCCCGTTCATCCATACGCCTGCTGTAACTCCGGCTTGGGCGGGGAGTGGAATGGATCCGATCGCGACTATGAATAAGCCTCCTGCTGAACCAAAGCTGTCTGAAGAAGCTCCCTAACTCGACGCGTCTCAATCACCGCCGGAGGCTCTTAACCTTGTGGTCGTGGGTTCGAGCCCCACGGTGGGCGCCAACTGTCGTGGGTTTGTCACGACAGATGTCCTCGTGAAAGGACTTAGTCGTGGAGCCATCGCTATGGGTTAGCTTAAAGGGGTTAAAACGGACAAGGGACACGAGAGTTTTATACTAGTTCGGCCCCTTACGATGAAGGTAAAAGCCTACGTCTAGTTGTGATGGAATTGCTGGGGTTTCGTTGACCAGGGAGCGAATACGCTTTGCCTGAATCTCGAGTTGTTGTCTGTTGTCCCTAAACCGCCGCCGGGTCGTCCCCTTATATACATGGGTTGACGCCCGTCGGTTTACAGAATCCCGAGGCCGGCTCATAAACGTGTCCGGCTCGGTCTCCGCTCTTTCTATCTTACAACACAAGTTTACATATCAATACCGGTTTATGTCTACAGGCCTTAAACTGGTTTTGGGCCCTGGGCCTTCATAAAGCGTCACCGTTTGTCTTCATGGTCTTGAGATATAATGAACTACTGATGGGGTTAACACGGCCTCTCCTGGCCGGTTTACGCCCAGTGGTAATATCCCCAACATTGGGTGTATGGCCATTGAAGGTTTTATTCATGTAAACAGAACAACAATTATTCTCTGACTTTAAATGAATAACCGTATTGCAAGAAACATGATCAAATTATATACATGCTTAACGCAAACACCAAATAACATTTATTTAGGTTTAACACTAATCCCGAAAGTATAGGGAGTGTGCGATGATGATCATATCAATCTTGGAACCACTTCCAACACACATCGTTACTTCACCCATAACTAGTCTCTATTCATTCTGCAACTCCCGTTTCGAGTTACTAATCTTAGCAATTGAACCAGTATCAAATACTGAGGGGTTGCTATAAACACTAGTAAAGTACACACCAATAACATGTATATCAAATATACCTTTGTTCACTTTTCCATCCTTCTTATCCGCCAAATATCTAGGGCAGTTCCACTTCCAGTGACCATTTCCTTTGCAATAGAAGCACTTAGTCTCAGGCTTAGGTCCAGACTTGGGCTTCTTCACTTGAGCAACAACTTGCTTGTCGTTCTTCTTGAAGTTCCCATTCTTCCCTTTGCTCTTTTCTTAAAACTAGTGGTCTTGCCAAGCATCAACACTTGATGATTTTCTTGATTTCTACCTTCGTCGATTTCAGCATCACGAAGAACTTGGGAATCGTTTCCGTTATCCCTTGCATATTATAGTTCATCACGAAGTTCTAGTAACTTGGTGATAGTGTCTAGAGAACTCTGTCAATCACTATCTTACCTGGAAGATTAACTCCCACTTGATTCAAGTGATTGTAGTACTCAGACATTCTGAGCACATGCTCACTAGCTGAGCAATTCTCCTCCATCTTGTAGGCAAAGTGCTTGTCAAAGGTCTCATACCTTTCGACATGGGCATGAGTCTGAAATACTAATTTCAACTCTTGGAACATCTCATATGCTCCGTGGCGTTACAAACGCCTTTGAAGCCCCGATTCTAAGCCATAAAGCATGGTGCACTAAACTATCAAGTAGTCATCCTATCGAGCTTGCCAAACATTCATAACATCTGCATCTGCTCCTGCAATCGGTCTGTCACCTAGCGGTGCATCAAGGACATAATTCTTCTGTGTAGCAATGAGGATAATCCTCATATCACGGATCCAATGCGCATCATTGCTACTAACATCTTTCAACTTAGTTTTCTCTAGGAACATATCAAAAATAAAACAGGGGAGCTAAACGCGAGCTATTGATCACAACATAGATATGCTAATACTACCAGGACTAAGTTCATGATAAATTGAAAGTTCAATTAATCATATTACTTAAGAACTCCCACTTAGATAGACATCCCTCTAATCATCTAAGTGATCACGTGATCCAAATCAACTAAACCATGTCCGATCATCACGTGAGATGGAGTAGTTTTCTATGGTGAACATCACTATGTTGATCATATCTATTATATGATTCACGCTCGACCTTTCAGTCTCAGTGTTCCGAGGCCATATCTGCATATCCTAGGTGCTACCTCTTGATCACTGCGTTGGTTTTCCCTTGAAGAGGAAAGGATGATGCAGCAAAGTAGCGTAAGTATTTCCCTCAGTTTTTGAGAACCAAGCCATCAATCCAGTAGGAGGCTACGCGCGAGTCCCTCGCACCTACACAAAACAAATAAATCCTCGCAACCAACGCGATAAGGGGTTGTCAATCCCTTCACGGTCACTTACGAGAGTGAGATCTGATAGATATGATAGGATAATATTTTTGGTATTTTTGTGATAAAGATGCAAAGTAAAATAAAAGCAAAGTAAAAAGCAAAGGAAATAACTAAGTGTTGGAAGATTAATATGATGAAGATAGACCCAGGGGCCATAGGTTTCACTAGTGGCTTCTCTCGAGAGCATAAGTATTTTACGGTGGGTGAACAAATTACTGTTGAGCAATTGACAGAATTGAGCATAGTTATGAGAATATCTAGGTATGATCATGTATATAGGCATCACGTCCGAGACAAGTAGACCGACTCCTGCCTGCATCTACTACTATTACTCCACTCATCGACCGCTATCCAGCATGCATCTAGAGTATTAAGTTCATGAAAACAGAGTAACGCCTTAAGCAAGATGACATGATGTAGAGGGATAAATTCATGTAATATGATAAAAAACCATCTTGTTATCCTCGATGGCAACAATACAATACGTGCCTTGCTGCCCCTACTGTCACTGGGAAAGGACACCGCAAGATTGAACCCAAAGCTAAGCACTTCTCCCATTGCAAGAAAGATCAATCTAGTAGGCCAAACCAAACTGATAATTCGAAGAGACTTGCAAAGATAACCAATCATACATAAAAGAATTCAGAGAAGATTCAAATATTGTTCATAGATAAACTTGATCATAAACCCACAATTCATCGGTCTCAACAAACACACCGCAAAAGAAGATTACATCAAATAGATCTCCACGAGAGAGGGGGAGAACATTGTATTGAGATCCAAAAAGAGAGAAGAAGCCATCTAGCTACTAACTATGGACCCAAAGGTCTGAAGTAAACTACTCACACTTCATCGGAGAGGCTATGGTGTTGATGTAGAAGCCCTCCGTGATGGATGCCCCCTCCGGCGGAGCTCCGGAACAGGCCCCAAGATGGGATCTCATGGGTACAGAAGGTTGCGGCGGTGGAATTAGGTTTTTGGCTCCGTATCTGATCGTTTGGGGGTACGTAGGTATATATAGGAGGAAGGAGTACGTCGGTGGAGCAACAGGGGGCCCACGAGGGTGGAGGGCGCGCCCTGGGGGGTAGGCGCGCCCCCCTACCTCGTGGCCTCCTCCTTTATTTCTTGACGTAGGGTCCAAGTCTCCTGGATCATATTCTTCCTAAAAATCATGTTCCCGAAGATTTCATTCCGTTTGGACTCCGTTTGATATTCCTTTTCTGCGAAACTCTGAAATAGGCAAAAAAACAACAATTCTGGGCTGGGCCTCCGGTTAATAGGTTAGTCCCAAAAATAATATAAAAGTGAATAATAAAGCCCAATAATGTCCAAAACAGTAGATAATATAGCATGGAGCAATAAAAAATTATAGATACGTTGGAGACGTATGAAGCATCCCCAAGCTTAATTCCTGCTCGTCCTCGAGTTGGTAAATGATAAAAACAGAATTTTTGATGCGGAGTGCTACTTGGCATAATTTCAATGTAATTCTTCTTAATTGTGGTATGAATATTCAGATCCGAAAGATTCAAGACAAAAGTTTAATATTGACATAAAAATAATAATACTTCAAGCATACTAACAAAGAAATCATGTCTTCTCAAAATAACATGGCAAAGAAAGTTATCCCTACAAAATCATATAGTCTGGCTATGCTCTATCTTCACCACACAAAGTATTTAAATCATGCACAACCCCGATGACAAGCCAAGCAATTGTTTCATACTTTTGACGTTCTCAAACTTTTTCAATCTTCACGCAATACATGAGCGTGAGCCATGGACATAGCACTATATGTGGAATAGAATGGTGGTTGTGGAGAAGACAAAAAGGGAGAAGATAGTCTCCCATCAACTAGGCGTATCAACGGGCTATGGAGATGCCCATCAATAGATATCAATGTGAGTGAGTAGGGATTGCCATGCAGCGAATGCACTAGAGCTATAAGTATATGAAAGCTCAACAAAGGAAACTAAGTGGGTGTGCATCCAACTCGCTTGCTCACGAAGACCTAGGGCATTTTGAGGAAGCCCATCATTGGAATATACAAGCCAAGTTCTATAATGAAAATTTCCCACTAGTATATGAAAGTGACAAAATGAGAGACTCTCTATCATGAAGATCATGGTGCTACTTTGAAGCACAAGTGTGGTAAAAGGATAGTAACATTGTCCCTTCTCTCTTTTTCTCTCATTTTTTTGGGCCTTTTTATGGCCTCTTTCCTCTTTTTTTTTGTCCGGAGTCTCATCTCGACTTGTGGGGGAATCATAGTCTCCATCATCCTTTCCTCACTTGGGACAATGCTCTAAAAATGATGATCATCACACTTTTATTTTCTTACAACTCAACAATTACAACTCGATACTTGGAACAAAATATGACTCTATATGAATGCCTCCGGCGGTGTACCGGGATATGCAATGAATCAAGAGTGACATGTATGAAGGAATTATGAACGGTGGCTTTGCCACAAATACGATGTCAACTACATGATCATGCAAAGCAATATGACAATGATGGAGCGTGTCATAATAAATGAAACGGTGGAAAGTTGCATGGCAATATATCTTGGAATGGCAATGGAAATGCCATGATAGGTAGGTATAGTGGCTGTTTTGAGGAAGGTTGATGGTGGGTGTATGATACCGTCGAAAAGTGCGCGGTATTAGAGAGGCTAGCAATGGTGGAAGGAAGAAGAGTGCGTATAATCCATGGACTCAACATTAGTCCTAAAGAACTCATATTGCAAAAATCTACAAGTTATCAAAGCAAAGTATTACGCGCATGCTCCTAGGGGGATAGATTGGTAGGAAAAGACCATCGCTCGTCCCCGACCGCCACTCATAAGGAAGACAATCAATAAATAAATCATGCTCCGACTTCATCACATAACGGTTCACCATACGTGCATGCTACGGGAATCACAAACTTTAACACAAGTATCTCTCAAATTCACAACTACTCAACTAGCATGACTCTAATATAACCATCTTTATATCTCAAAACAATTATCAAGCCTCAAACTTTTCTTAGTATTCAACACACTCATAAGAATTTTTTACTATTCTTGAATACCAAGCATATTAGGATTATTCAAGCAATTACCATGCTATTTAAGACTCTCAAAATAATCTAAGTGAAGCATGAGAGATCAATAGTTTCTATAAAACAAATCCACCACCGTGCTGTAAAAGATATAAGTGAAGTACTAGAGCAAAACTATATAACTCAAAAGATATAAGCGAAGCACATAGAGTATTCTAACAAATTCCAAATCATGTATGGCTCTCTCAAAAGGTGTGTACAGAAAGGATGATTGTGGTAGCCTAAAAAGCAAATACTCAAATCATACAAGACGCTCCAAGCAAAACACATATCATGTGGTGAATAAAAATATAGCTCCAAGTAAAGTTACCGATGGAAGTAGACGAAAGAGGGGATGCCTTCCGGGGCATCCCCAAGCTTTGGCTTTATGGTGTCCTTAGATTATCTTGGGGGTGCCATGGGAATCCCCAAGCTTAGGCTCTTGCCACTCCTTGTTCCATAATCCATCAAATCTTTCACCCAAAACTTGAAAACTTCACAACACAAAACTTAACAGAAAATCTCGTGAGCTCCGTTAGCGAAAGAAAACAAAAGACCACTTCAAGGTACTGTAATGAACTCATTCTTTATTTATATTGGTGTTAAACATACTGTATTACAACTTCTCTATGGTTTATAAACTATTTTATTAGCCATAGATTCATCAAAATAAGCAAACAACACACGAAAAACAGAATCTGTCAAAAACAGAACAGGCTGTCGTAATCTGTAACTAACGCAAAATTCTTGAACTCCAAAAAATCAGGAAAAATAGGAAGACCTAGAAATTTTTTTTATTGATCAGCAGCAATTGGAATCACTATTTTATCACGTTCTGGTGATTTTTAACAATTGTTTTCGTGAACAGAAAGTTTCTGGAAATTACAGCAAGATCAAATAACTATCATCCAAGAAGATCCTATAGGTTTAACTTGGAACAAACACTAATTAAAACATAAAAACACATCTAACCAGAGGCTAGAACAAATATTTATTCCTAAACAGAACCAAAAAGCAAAAAAATTAAAAATAAAATTGGCTTGCCTCCCAACAAGCGCTATCTTTTAACGCCCCTAGCTAGGCATAAAATCAAGGATAGATCTAGGTATTGCCATCTTTGGTAGGCAATCCATAAGTGGCTCTCATGATAGATTCATATGGTAATTTTATTTTCTTCCTAGGGAAGTGTTCCATGCCTTTTTTAATGGAAATTGAAATCTAATATTCCCTTCCATCATATCAATAATTGCACCAATCGTTCTAAGGAAAGGTCTACCAAGAATAATAGGACATGAAGGATTGCAATCTATATCAAGAACGGTAAAATCTACGGGCACATAATTCCTATTTGCAACAATAAGAACATCATTAATTCTTCCCATAGGTTTCTTAATAGTGGAATCCGCAAGGTGCAATTTTAGAGAGCAATCATCAAAATCACGGAAATCTAGCAAATCGCACAAAGTTTTGGGAATAGTGGAAACACTAGCACCCAAATCACATAAAGCATAGAACTCATGATCCCTAATCTTAATTTTAATAGTAGGTTCCCACTCATCATAAAGTTTTTAGGAATAGAAACTTCCAACTCAAGCTTTTCTTCATAAGATTGCATCAAGGCATCAACGATATGTTTAGTAAACGCTTTATTTTGACTATAAGCATGAGGAGAATTTAGCACGGATTGCAACAAGGAAATACAATCTATCAAAGAGCAATTTTCATAATTAAATTCCTTGAAATCCAAAATAGTGGGTTTAGCAACATCTAGGGTTTTGATCTCTTCAATCCCACTTTTATCAATTTTAGCATCAAGATCTAAAAACTCCGAATTTTTGGAACGCCTTCTAAGTAAAGGTGGATCATATTCAGTCCCATCATTATCAAGATTCATATTGCAAAACAAAGATTTAATAGGGGACACATCAATAACTTTTAGATCTTCATCTTTATTTTCATAGAAATTTGAAGAACACGCTTTCATAAAGCAATCTTTCTTAGCACGCATCCTAGCGGTTCTTTCTTTGCACTCATCAATGGAAATTCTCATGGCTTTGAGAGACTCATTGATATCATGCTTAGGAGGAATAGATCTAAGCTTTAAAGAATCAACATCAAGAGAAATTCTATCAACGTTCCTAGCCAATTCATCAACTTTAAGCAATTTCTCTTCAAGCAAAGCATTGAAATTCTTTTGCGAATTCATAAACTCTTTAACACTAGTCTCAAATTCAGAGGGCATCTTATTAAAATTTCCATAAGAGTTGTTGTAGGAATTACCATAATTATTAGAGGAATTACTAGGATAAGGCCTAGGATTAAAGTTTCCTCTATACACGTTGTTACCAAAATTATTCCTACCAACAAAATTCACATCCATAGATTCATTATTATTCTCAATCAAAGTAGACAAAGGCATATCATTAGGATCAGAAGAAACACTCTTAGTAGCAAATAATTTCATAAGTTCATCCATCTTTCCACTCAAAACATTAATTTCTTCTATCGCATGCACTTTTTTATTAGTAGATCTTTCAGTGTGCCATTGAGAATAATTAACCATAATATTATCTAGGAGTTTATTAGCTTCTCCTAAAGTGATTTCCATAAAAGTGCCTCCCGCGGCCGAATCTAAAAGATTTCTAGAAGCAAAATTCAATCCGGCATAAAATTTTGGTATAATCATCCACAAATTCAAACCATGAGTAGGGCAATTACGTATCATTAATTTCATCCTCTCCCAAGCTTGTGCAACATATTCATGATCAAGTTGCTTAAAATTCATATTATCATTTCTAAGAGAGATGATCTTAGCGGGAGGAAAATACTTAGAGATAAAAGCATCTTTGCACTTATTCCAAGAATCAATACTATTTTTAGGCAAAGACGAAAACCAAGCTTTAGCACGATCTCTAAGCGAAAAAGGAAATAGCTTCAACTTAACAATATCATTGTCCACATCTTTCTTCTTTTGCATATCACACATATCAACGAAGCTATTTAGATCAGTAGCGGCATCTTCACTAGGAAGGCCGGCGAATTGATCTTTCATGACAAGATTCAACAAAGCAGCATTGATTTCACAAGATTCAGTATCGGTAAGAGGAGCAATCGGAGTGCTAAGGATCATTATTGTTGGTATTGGTAAAGTCACATAATTTGGTGTTATCTTGAGCCATCGTGACAAACAAGCAATCCAACACACGAGCAAACAAAAAGCAAGCGAAAAAGAGGCGAACAAAAAAGAGAGGGCGAATAAAATGGCAAGGGTGAAGTGGGGGAGAGGAAAACGAGAGGCAAATGGCAAATAATGTAATGCGGGAGATAAGGGATTGTGATGGGTACTTGGTATGTTGACTTTTGCGTAGACCTCCCCGGCAACGGCGCCAGAAATGGCTCATTGTCGGGAGTCCAAATCTTGACTTGACCTTGCGTAAGCCTCCGCGGCAACGGCGCCAGAAATCCTTCTTGCTACCTCTTGAGCACTGCGTTGGTTTTCCCTTGAAGAGGAAAGGGTGATGCAGCAAACTAGTGTAAGTATTTCCCTCAGTTTTTGAGAACCAAGTTATCAATCCAGTAGGAGGCTGCGCGCGAGTCCCTCTCACCTACACAAAACAAATAAATCCTCGCAACCAATGCGATAAGGGGTTGTCAATCCCTTCACGGTCACTTACGAGAGTGAGATCTGATAGATATGATAGGATAATATTTTTGGTATTTTTGTGATAAAGATGCAAAGTAAAATAAAAGCAAAGTAAAAAAGCAAAGGAAATAACTAAGTGTTGGAAGATTAATATGATGAAGATAGACCCGGGGGCCATAGGTTTCACTAGTGGCTTCTCTCGAGAGCATAAGTATTTTACGGTGGGTGAACAAATTACTATTGAGCAATTGACAGAATTGAGCATAGTTATGAGAATATCTAGGTATGATCATGTATATAGGCATCACGTCCGAGACAAGTAGACCGACTTCTGCCTGCATCTACTACTATTACTCCACTCATCGACCGCTATCCAGCATGCATCTAGAGTATTAAGTTCATGAAAACAGAGTAACGCCTTAAGCAAGATGACATGATGTAGAGGGATAAATTCATGCAATATGATAAAAACCCCATCTTTTTATCCTCGATGGCAACAATACAATACGTGCCTTGCCGCCCCTACTGTCACTGGGAAAGGACACCGCAAGACTGAACCCAAAGCTAAGCACTTCTCCCATTGCAAGAAAGATCAATCTAGTCGGCCAAACCAAACTAATAATTCGAAGAGACTTGCAAAGATAACCAATCATACATAAAAGAATTCAGAGAAGATTCAAATATTGTTCATTGATAAACTTGATCATAAACCCACAATTCATCGGTCTCAACAAACACACCGCAAAAGAAGATTACATCGAATAGATCTCCACGAGAGAGGGGGAGAACATTGTATTGAGATCCAAAAAGAGAGAAGAAGCCATCTAGCTACTAACTATGGACCCGAAGGTCTGAAGTAAACTACTCACACTTCATCGGAGAGGCTATGGTGTTGATGTAGAAGCCCTCCGTGATGGATGCCCCCCTCAGGCGGAGCTCCAAAACATGCCCCAAGATGGGATCTCGTGGGTACAGAAGGTTGCGACGGTGGGATTAGGTTTTTGGCTCCGTATCTGATCGTTTGGGGGTACGTAGGTATATATAGGAGGAAGAAGTACGTCGGTGGAGCAACAGGGGCCCACGAGGGTGGAGGGCGCGCCCTGGGGGGGTAGGCGCGCCCCCCTACCTCGTGGCCTCCTTCTTTATTTCTTGACATAGGGTCCAAGTCTCCTGGATCATATTCTTCCTAAAAATCACATTCCCGAAGGTTTCATTCCGTTTGGACTCCGTTTGATATTCCTTTTCTGCGAAAATCTGAAATAGGCAAAAAACAGCAATTCTGGGCTCGGCCTCCGGTTAATAGGTTAGTCCCAAAAATAATATAAAAGTGAATAATAAAGCCCAATAATGTCCAAAACAGTAGATAATATAGCATGGAGCAATAAAAAATTATAGATACGTTGGGGACGTATCACTAGGCTCGTCAAGTTTAACCCGAGTATTCTGCGTGTGCAAAACTGGCTTGCACCCGTTGTATGTGAACGTAGAGCTTATCACACCCGATCATCACGTGGTGTCTCAGCACGACGAACTTTCGCAACGGTGCATACTCAGGGAGAACACTTGTACCTTGAAATTTAGTGAGAGATCATCTTATAATGCTACCGTCGATCTAAGCAAAATAAGATGCAGAAAAGATAAACATCACATGCAATCAATATAAGTGATATGATATGGCCATCATCATCTTGTGCCTTTGATCTCCATCTCCAAAGCACCTTCATGATCACCATCGTCACCGGCGAGACACCTTGATCTCCATCGTAGCATCGTTGTCGTCTCGCCAACTATTGCTTCTACGACTATTGCTACCGCTTAGTGATAAAGTAAAGCAATTACATGGCGATTGCATTTCATACAATAAAGCGACAACCATATGGCTCCTGCTAGTTGCCGATAACTCTGTTACAAAACATGATCATCTCATACAATAAAATTTAGCATCATGTCTTGACCATATCACATCACAACATGCCCTGCAAAAACAAGTTAGACGTCCTCTACTTTGTTGTTGCAAGTTTTACGTGGCTGCTATGGGCTGAGCAAGAACCGTTCTTACCTACGCATCAAAACCACAATGATATTTCATCAAGTATGTGTTGTTTTAACCTTCACAAGGACCGAGCGTAGCCACACTCGATTCAATTAAAGTTGGAGAAACTGACACCCGCCAGCCACCTGTGTGCGAAGCACGTCGGTAGAACCAGTCTCGCGTAAGCGTACGCGTAATGTCGGTCCGGGCCGCTTCATCCAACAATACCGGCGAATCAAAGTATGACATGCTGGTAAGTAGTATGACTAGTATCGCCCACAACTCACTTGTGTTCTACTCGTGCATATAACATCTATGCATAAACCTGGCTCTGATGCCAATGTTGGGGAACGTAGTAATTTCAAAAAAATTCCTACGCACACGCAAGATCATGGTGATGCATAGCAACGAGAGGGGAGAGTGTTGTCCACGTACCCTCGTAGACCGTAAGCGGAAGCGTTATGACAACGCGGTTGATGTAGTCGTACGTCTTCACGATCGACCGATCCTAGTACCGAACGTACGGCACCTCCGCGATCTGCACACGTTCAGCTCAGTGACGTCCCACGAACTCACGATCCAGTAGAGCTTCGAGGGAGAGTTTCGTCAGCACGACGGCGTGATGATGGTGATGATAAAGCTACCGATGCAGGGCTTCGCCTAAGCACTGCTATGATATGACCGAGGTGGATTATGGTGGAGGGGGCACCGCACACGGCTAAAAGATCAATGATGAACTTGTGTGTTTATGGGGTGCCCCCTTCCCCCGTATATAAAGGAGTGGAGGAGGCCGGCCTCCTAGCGCGCCCCAAGGGGAGTCCTACTCCCACCGGGAGTAGGATTCCACCCCTTCCAAGAGTAGGAGTAGGAGGGAAGGAAGGAGGAGAGAGGGGGAAGGAAAAAGGGGGGCGCCGCCCCCCTTCCTTGTCCAATTCGGACTAGAGGGGGAGGGGGCGCGCGGCCTGCCCTGGCCGCCCCTTCCTCTCTCCACCAAGGCCCATGAGGCCCATTACACTCCCCGGGGGGTTCCGGTAACCCCCCGGTACTCCGGTATTCGTCCAAACTCACTCGGAACCCTTCCGAAGTCCCAATATAGTCATCCAATATATCGATCTTTATGTCTCGACCATTTCGAGACTCCTCATCATGTCTGTGATCATATCTGGGACTCCGAACTTCCTTCGGTACATCAAAACACATAAACTCATATTACTGATCATCACCGAACGTTAAGCGTGCGGACCCTACAGGTTCGAGAACTATGTAGACATGACCGAGACTCATCTCCGGTCAATAACCAATAGCGGAACCTGGATGCTCATATCGGTTCCTACATATTCTACGAAGATCTTTATCGGTCAAATCGCATAATAACATACGTTGTTCCCTTTGTCATCGGTATGTTACTTGCCCGAGATTCGATCATCGGTATCTCAATACCTAGTTCAATCTCGTTACCGGTAAGTCTCTTTACTCGTTCCGTAATACATCATCCCGCAACTAACTCATTAGTTGCATTGCTTACAAGGCTTATAGTGATGTGCACTACCGAGAGGGCCCAGAGATACCTCTCCGATAATCGGAGTGACAAATCCTAATCTTGATCTATGCCAACTCAACAAGTACCATCGGAGACACCTGTAGAGCACCTTTATAATCACCCAGTTACGTTGTGACGTTTGGTAGCACACAAAGTGTTCCTCCGGTATTCGGGAGTTGCATAATCTCATAGTCATAGGAACATATATAAGTCATGAAGAAAGCAATAGCAATATACTAAACGATCAAATGCTAAGCTAACGGAATGGGTCAAGTCAATCACATCATTCTCTAATGATGTGATCCCGTTAATCAAATGACAACTCATGTCTATGGTTAGGAAACTTAACCATCTTTGATTCAACGAGCTAGTCAAGTAGAGGCATACTAGCGACACTCTGTTTGTCTACGTATTCACACATGTACTAAATTTCCGGTTAATACAATTCTAGCATGAATAATAAATATTTATCATCATATAAGGAAATATAAATAACAACTTTATTATTGCCTCTAGGGCATATTTCCTTCAAAAATATCCACACTTTGTCAGGTAATGAGTTTGCAACGTCTTGTACAATTATGGCATCCATTGTGATAACATATTATGCGTAAAAACTATTGATGTGGAAGTCGTTAAGTATATTTGGAATAATACTTCATATGTCTTGCCTTATAGATCAAAATAGCTTCTAAATATTACTAAAAATTCCGACCAACAAGTTTAAATCTCCGTGGATCACATGAATCAACAAACTAGAAGGTGTCGCACGCTGATATGTTTGATAACATTTGATATTTCTTCAAGGATATACCATTTCCTTTTTGGTTGGTGCAATGGGTTTTTTGATCGTCGTCCTTTATTATTGATTTCCTGCACGTGTCTAAAGCATGCATGGGTAAATATGTGTTTTAGTTTTTGGGAGGCGTATGAAGCAATTGCTTAGAATTGATACACATTATGGATGTCTATTAATTGTAAATGTGTTGACATGGAAGGCGATTGCTTCACGACCTCTAATCCCCTAGAACCACAAACATTGGGTTGGCCCGTGGTGCCGCCCATGATGTGAATAGCAAAAATACGGACCACCGTGGCCAGGAAAATCTGACAGTCAGTGCCAACCAAAGCATTTTGTCATGTGGTACCACCGAAGGATCATTCTACATTTGACCCTGATAGAATGGGCTAAGAAAACAGGGCGCAACACAAAACAACGTGAAGCAAACAAGACACTCTACAACAAGTGTCAACCAAAGCATTTTTGCCGCGTGGTACTGCTGGTGGGTCCAGCCCTGACAGAATAGTCCTAAAGAACGCCCACACCGTAAAAGTAATGTTAAGGAACCGGGGAAGCCTTGGGTGGCTACATTTTAAACCACATAGAGTATGTTTTTACAGTGCACACCATCCCTGCATTAACATTATACTAAAAACCACCCCTAATTAGGGAGGTCGTTGCACATAAAAAATGAATTCTTAGAAAAGAAAGCTTGTACACAATCATAAATGGTTTGCTGAGTGGACGGCCAATGTTTCATAAAAAATGGCAAACTCGACATAGATCTCAAGAAACCCATTATTGTAGAATGTGATAGCTCTTTTGTGGTCTCCCTTCTTGCAAATGATTTTCTTGATAGGTCCCCTTTTATTGATCTTAAGAGGGAAGCACTGAGCATTATGGTTTATGAAGCTTAATTTTTTTTTAAGATCTTCAAGATCAATCGCCAGGCAAACACGGCGGTTCATGAAATTGCCAAGTTTAGTTTTGACAATAGGTCGGACGATTTCTTTATTATACTATTCCGCCTTGCGTGGCGTATGCTGTAATGAACGATGTTTTAAGTTGATTAATATATGAGAGTGTATTTCAAAAGGAAATGGCAAACTCTGTTGTCAACAATTAGTTTTAAGCTTATGATGGTGGTGTGGGTTGGATCCTAGGGACCCGGTTGTAATTTCTTTATTCTGTGGGGTTCTCTGTATTATTGCTCATCTTTTAATATAGTCTGTGATCATTTTTGAAAAAAAAAATAGTTTTCAAGTTTATCAAACTTGCTAATCTAAATGTACAACAGTCAAGCTGAATAGTGTTGGCTTTCAGTTAAATAGTATCAATAAAGTGGTGATTATAAACAATCATTTTTACGAACAATCGTATAGCCCACTTGTTATAATCTTCCTATTTTTCCATTATAAAATACTGCATATATGCATACCAAAATTTGAAGTGATGGTTATAAATAATCTTCCCCCGCAAAAAGAAAAATCTTTGCTTTGAATGCTACGATGAGTCTAGAACCTACTCGCGGTAAGTGGGCCCGGTACACTAGAAGGTGCCAAAAATGAAAAGAAAAACATTGCTGTGAGCTTGCTGACGTATTTCTACCGTTCGTCCGTCATCTTTTCTTTTATCTGCCCTCCGTCACCTTCTGACTTGTAGTAGAGGGGGTCAAACTCGAGTCATAAAATCCGTTGGCCTTCTCCAACCGCAAAAAGAGCAAGCGTCCAAGGCCGCCATGAACGCGCGGTTCCAAAGAAAAAGTTCAGTTAAAGTTTTTCTCGCGGAGCGAGCGGGAAGAAGAGGCCAAGCGCCCAAGCCTCTGGAAGTCTGCATCCTTAGCCGTTAAGCAGAGCAGTGCATGCCTAAGTCGGTTTCGCTTCGCTTGACGCTCCCTTTATTTATTACACTTTCGTGTTGAAGCCCGATTTGCCTCCGCTGCACCGTTTTAATGGCTGTTTAGACTAATATAAGTAATTGCTGGCTTAATCCGAGTTTGCTTCTTCCTCCGCCGTGCCTTGGTTGATCGCGTCGAGGTTTTAAGGAACGGGGAGTATAAATTGCACCCGACATGCTTCCCCTGCAAAAGCTGCTGTGTGTGTCTGAACGCGTGCGAACCTACAGAGCAATGCTGACGCCGCCGACGACGTTCCCGGCGGCTGGGGCGCTCTCGGAGCAGGCCGAGACCGCGGCTATCGTGTCCGCCCTCACGCACGTCATCGCCAGCGGCCGCGGCCCGCCGGCGCCCGCGCCACCGCTGGTCATGCCGTGCCACCCGGGTGTCCAGCAGCTCGGCGCGTCCACGTCGTCCCGAGGAACAGAGGCGCCGCCGCGCAAGTATCGCGGCGTGAGGCGGCGGCCGTGGGGCAAATGGGCGGCTGAGATCCGTGACCCACAGAAGGCGGCGCGGGTGTGGCTTGGCACGTTCGCCACCGCCGAGGACGCGGCGCGCGCGTACGACGCCGCCGCGCTCCGCTTCCGCGGGAGCCGCGCCAAGCTCAACTTCCCCGAGGACGCTGCGGCCGCCACCGCGCGCCGCGCCAGGGATGCCGCGACGGCCGCGGCGGCGGCGTCCTCGAAGCCGGCCGCGCTGCTGGAGTCGCAGGACGGCGACGTCATGGACTACCTGGACTACTCCAAGATCCTCGCGGAGCCGGAGCCGAGCAACGTGATGGGCCGACTGTTGGGCGGCGACGGGAACGGACGGTTCCTGGGGTCGTGGAGCATCGGGACGTCGCCGGCGTCGTCTGCGTCGAGCGCGTCGCTCGCCGGGGCAGGACCCGCCTCCGCTGCTCTGTTTCAGTGCGGCAGCGGCTTGAAGCAGAGCAGTGAGAGTTCGTCGCATAGGGGTTACTAGCCAAAGGTTGTCAACCTCTTAGGGAGAGAAGCGTGGGCGATTCCCGATGATAAACGAGCAAAAGAGAAGACCGGCGAAATTTCCCGCCTTTCGGTGCGCGTCGTACTTCACACTTTCATCCTATGCATGCATAAGTTCTGTCACATCGTGAGCAGCAAGTCAGATGGGGGTTGGGGGGCCAGCGAAGGTCACTTTCTTGGACTGATGAGCCAGAGCCGAGAGATGTGGAATTTTGGGTTCAATTGCATTCATCAGCAAGCAACTAAAGACGAAGATTTATGATTTTCTTTTAGTAGTGCCATGTAGGTTCTTGGTTTTCATCGAGGTCAGTTTCTAAACTGAAGCTCTCTAACTCAGCTAGCTAGCAAAGTTACTAGAGCTAGATAGTGTTCATTTTAAATTACTTCCAGGAGGAAAATAAATCATCTATAATGAACAAGATGCATTAGTTATCCATTTATTCGTAATGATGTGTTGTATATAAAGGTGTTGTATGGACTAAGAGTATTATTTCTTAGCTTTGCTTTTCATTCCCCGTTCTGGCTCGCTTGTGATTTCAAATCTCATAGGGATTGTTTGGGATTTGGAATATTTCCCTGAAGAATAAGGCAGATTGAGAAAATTAAGGCTAGACAGAGGTTTAGAGGGAGATAGGAACACTACCTGTTTTTAGGCCGTGGCTAATTAGAGGAGGAGAAAAAAGATGGTTCATGTCTTGGATGGGGATGAGGCACCTGTTACAGATAATTAAAGGATGAGCACAATTACAGTAGATTGCTATAAGAACCTTTTCAAATGGGAACCTAGACCCAACATTAATTTGAAAGCAGATTTCTTTAATGATAATGAAAAGGTTTCTGGAGAGGGAAATTCTAGGTTAGAGGCTAGGTTTTCTGAGGAGGAGATAAAAATGCAGTGTTTGGTTCTTACTCAGATGGGCCCCTGGGCATGATGGCTTGCCCTTTATGTTTTATCTGGAATTCTGGGATATAGTCAAGGATGACCTGAGTAAAATGTTTGATGCTTGGTTTGATGGGGAGTTAGACATCTTTAGACTTAATTTTGCTATGATTACATTAATCCCCAAAGAGAATGGTCTAGGACTATGAATAAATTTAGGCCAATTAGTTTACTTAATTGTTGTTTCAATTTTTTTACTGAAGTCTTGACAAATAGGCTTCCTCTCATTATTGGGATGCTTATTTCTAAATTCCAACATGCTTTTGTGAGAGGAAGGTTTATTTTACAAAGTGTGGTTATAACACATGAAATAGTTCATGTTGTCCACTCCTCTGGCAGGAACGGATTGGTGTTTAAAATTGACTATGAGAAGGCTTATGATAAACTACATTTAGATTTTTTGTATGAAATGTTAGCTCTTATGGGTTTTGGGGCCAGGTGGTTAGGGTGGATTAGAAACTTAACTAGGAATGGCTCTATGGGGGTCAAGCTGAATTGGGAAGAGAGTGATTTTTCCTTACTTGAAAGGTCTGTGACAGGGGGAATCCCTTGTACCCTCTCCTGTTTAATTTGGTGGTAGATGTTTTCTCTAGGATGCTAGTAAAAGGTTCACAAGTTCAGTTGGTAAGAGGGTTGTGTCCTGAGTTGGTTAGGGGTGGTGCTATGTGTTTATAGTATGCTGATGATACCTTGCTTTTTTTGAGAATGACAGTAGAGTAGCTCTAAACTTGAAGTGTATTTTGACCTATTTTGAGGAGGCCTCTGGTGTGAGAATGAACTACCATAAGTGTGCTCTAGTTCCAATTAATATGGAGGCTGCAGAGCTAGATATTTTTGTTGAGATTTTCCAATGCATTGGGGGGGTTCCCTATTAAATATTTGGGCATACCCCTTCATTATGATATCTCGAGTAGAGAAGATTTGCAGTACTTGGTAGATAAGATTCTGGCTAGGATAGTTGGGTGGAGAGGCAAGTTGCTATCATATCTAGGGAAGATTATTATGATTAAGTCTTGTTCGGCTAGCATCCCTTTATATCTTTTATCCTTTTCTAAATTTCCTACGTGGGCCATAACTCTGATTAACTCACATATGGCCAACTGCTTGTGAAGTGACAGTGAGGGGCACATAAGATTCATTTAGCAAATTGGACATCTATCTGTATGAAGAAGGAATATGGTGGCATGGGGTTTCTGAACCTACAATATATGAACCTCTGCCTGGCTGGGGCTTGGGTTAAAAGATATATTGTAGGGGAGGGTCCTTGTTGAAAAGTAGTTGATAGCAAGTCTAATACTAGGAACCCTAATATATTGTGTTGTCACGATAATCACCCATCCCAGTTCCGGAGGAGTTTTCAGTGGGCTCTACAGGCAGTGAGGCTGGGTTGTAAATGGAAAGTGGGTAATGGTAGGTCAGTTAGGTTTTGAATGATATTTGGCATGGAAATGCCCCCTGGCTACCCAGTTTTGGGATTTGTTTCCTGATTCAAGAGAAGAACAAAACTTTTGCTAAACTTTGGGATGGTGTGGATCTCAAATGCACATTTAGGAGGAACTTCTCTCATGGTCTAATGAGCTAGTGGCTAGATTTAATTAGTATTATTAAACTTACTCCTTTAAGTGGTGAGGAGGATTTCTAATTTCACATATGATTCCAAAGGGGTCTACTCTACTAAATCATTGTATGTAGTGATTAACTTTAGGGGGTGCAGCCTGTGTTCCTACCTGTTGTGTGGAGCATCAAGGTACCCCCTAAGGTGCAGTGTTTCTTGTGGTTGTTCTCACAGAACAAGATATTTAACTGTAATACCTTGAGGAAAAGAGGTACGGCTAAACATTTGGAATGTGTTCATTATAAAGAAATAGAATCAGTTTACCACCTATTCTTTGAATGTATTGTAGCTAAACAGGTCTGGTTGATTGTGCAGAAAGTTTTTCAAGTAGTTGTGGTTGATTCTGAGTGTGTAGCTAGGTGTTGGTTGTGTAATAAGAGAAAATACACTTGGATATTGTCACTTCTGTGATCCTGTAGGGATTGTGGAATGCCAGGAATGCTATTGTGTTTAGTAGATGTTCCTGGATATCTATGAAATATGTTCTGGGATTGATCTCCCGCTACTTGAGAGACTGGAAAAGGTGTCCAAGGAGCTGCAGGAACGGATGCCGATGATATTTCAAAAAGAGCAGTGGGAGACCTAAAAGCACGATTTGCACTAGAGCGAGACTGATGTGGTGCAAAAATGGTTTTAGGCAGGTTTCGTGGAAGGAGGCGATAGGGGGCGCGACACATGGAGGCAGGACATCGCTGGAGTACCAGAAGCTATATCCCAAGGAGGAAGACTCAATCCATGTGGTGTTCCCCAGCTGCTAGTTAGTTTGACTTCCCCTCCCCCCGAATTGGCATGCGTGCCTATTTTGGGGCCTGGTGTGTAAGCAAGTGCGACTTGGGTGTAAAATGTGGTGCTTGTTTAGTTCACTAGGTTTTGAGACTAGGTAAGAGAAGTGTCAGACTCCGATATGTTTCTTTCCTGATATGAAATGGAACCGGGGGAGAGCCCCTGATTATCGGGAAAAAAATCCCTAAAGAATAATCAACTAATTTGATTAAATTTCACAACAAGAATTGGACCACTCTGGCATCTCGAAATATTTATGGCTAGTGGCCTAGTCCTTAAAATTAATCAATGAACTTGATTAAATTTCACAAAAATGTCACGCGCTAGTGGGCTTGCTAACATGTGTGACACACCATAAATGGCTACTCTAAGACCACTCACAATAAGAAGTCATTTACCACATCTCTTACTGCATAGTAAGTGTTTACAGAAAACCATCCCATTGAATTTTATTATACTTGGCCACAAGATTAATTATCTGAGTCAAATTGGATGATATCACATTTTATTGCATACAAGTGTGTGTAGAGACCCTATCTAAACGAGAGATGGCTTCATTATCTCTTCTCATCAATTACACGTCACATTGACATAAATCTAACACCAACGGATAAGAGATGGCACGACTGTGAAGCAATAGGAGCGATCTAAGAGGCTAAAGGACAACTTTGATCAATGCGATAATGTGTCATATCTTCCATACTTCAAGTATGTAGTAGAACACGTAGGATTGATATGGATTAGAAGGCCCACTAACCCCTGGAGGTTTCTCTAGGGGAATCACATATCCACAGCCTCAAAATCCATTTTGGAGTGCACTCCAAATATTATTGGAGGCTGTGCGGCTACTTGCAAATTTGGATTCGTCATATCTTAGTATTTAAAAAATATGAATTTTTTGTTTGCATATACTCAAAATGTATACTCGTGTTTGGCAATGAAATTTAAACTTTGACTGATTGACATCAAACACTTCAAAGTACATAATTTCACATATAAAAGGGGAAATTACTCCTATAAAGGATACTGAAGTACCCGCCTCCGCGTGTGAGAGTGCCCTCCACGCCTGGGCCTCACAGGACCATCCGGTCTCTGCGGCTGCCTCGCACTCGGTCGGTTTCCCTCGGGGGTCCATGACAGGTGGGCCACAGGTGCAATCTGGACCACCTCTCAATGGCGGGTTTCGTCGTGACCACGTGTGCCGGATCGTGCGCTGGTCCATGCACGACGGGCGAGACGGTTCAGCCTGTCAGTATCTTCACCCACTGTTGGGCTGGTTCGATCGCACAAGCCAGGCGTGGTCATGCGCCCGGCAAGGCGTGTTGCATGCCCAGCCTTGCCGTGTGGGGTTGTGACGGCAAGGAGTCATGAGGGCTAGATAGCCGGTCATGAGGGCCATCCGGCCAGGGGCGTGATCGCGAGCTAGGCGGTCATGAGGTCCATCCGACTAGGGATTCTGCTATCACCATTTGACATTTTTCGTTTGAGATTTTGAGTTTGCGGTTTTTCTGTTTCCTAGGGTGTTTCGGCTAACTAGGAACGGTTCGACATCGACAACACTGCCGCTCAAATTCGCCAAGGATTCGACATCGGCCACGTTCACCTTATTGACAACCTAACCATAAGCAAGAACGGTAACATCTATATCATCTTGGTATTGTGGTATCCCATCATTATATCATCGGGGGCTCTGCACTCGAAGAAACACCCTCGGCCCACGAGATCATGGCCATAATCGCCCCATGGACCGAGCCCTTGCTTGCCTACCTCCTATGACAAGAACTCCCCGATGACCAGACGGAGGTGCTACCTCTTGAGCACTGCATTGGTTTTCCCTTGAAGAGGAAAGGGTGATGCAGTAAAGTAGCGTAAGTATTTCCCTCAGTTTTTGAGAACCAAGGTATCAATCCAGTGGGAGACCACGCGCGAGTCCCACGCACCTACACAAACAAATAAGAACCTCGCAACCAACGCGATAAAGGGGTTGCCAATCCCTTCACGGTCACTTACGAGAGTGAGATCTGATAGATATGATAGGATAATATTTTTGGTATTTTTATGATAAGGATAAATAAGATGCAAAGTAAAATAAACGGCAATAGAAATAGCTAAGTGTTGGAAGATTAATATGATGGAAAATAGACCCGGGGGCCATAGGTTTCACTAGTGGATTCTCTCAAGAGCATAAGTATTACGGTGAGTAAACGAATTACTGTCGAGCAATTGATAGAATTGAGCATAGTTATGAGAATATCTAGGTATGATCATGTATATAGGCATCACGTCCACGACAAGTAGACCGAAACGATTCTGCATCTACTACTATTACTCCACACATCGCATCTAGAGTATCAAGTTCATAAGAACAGAGTAATGCTTTAAGTAAGATGACATGATGTAGAGGGATAAACTCATGCAATATGATGTAAACCCCATCTTTTTATCCTCTATGGCAACAATACAATACGTGTCGTTTCCCTTTCTGTCACTGGGATCCAGCACCGCGAGATTGAACCCAACGCTAAGCACTTCTCCCATTGCAAGAAAGATCAATCTAGTAGGCCAAACCAAACTGATAATTCGAAGAGACTTGCAAAGATAACCAATCATACACAAAAGAATTCAGAGGAGATTCAAATATTGTTCATAGATAAACTTGATCATAAACCCACAATTCATCGGATCTCAACAAACACACCGCAAAAGAAGATTACATCGAATAGATCTCCAAGAAGATCGAGGAGAACTTTGTATTGAGATCCAAAGAGAGAGAAGAAGCCATCTAGCTAATAACTATGGACCCGAAGGTCTGACGTAAACTACTCACACATCATCGGAGAGGCTATGGTGTTGATGTAGAAGCCCTCCGTGATCGATGCCCTCTCCGGCGGAGCGCCGGAAAAGGCCCCAAGATGGGATCTCACGGGTACAGAAGGTTGCGGTGGTGGAAATAGGGTTTTGGCTCCATATATGATCGTTTGGGGGTATGTAGGTATATATAGGAGGAAGAGGTACGTCGGTGGAGCAACGAGGGGCCCACGAGGGTGGAGGGCGCGCCTAGGGTGGTAGGCGCGCCCCCTACCCCGTTCCTTCCTCGTTGATTGCTTTACGTAGACTCCAAGTCCTCTGGATCACGTTTGTTCCAAAAATCACGTTCCCGAAGGTTTCATTCCGTTTGGACTCCATTTGATATCCTTTTCCTCCGAAACACTGAAATAGGCAAAAAAACAGCAATTTGGGTTGGGCCTCCGGTTAATAGGTTAGTCCCAAAAATAATATAAAAGTGTATAATAAAGCCCAATAAACATCCAAAACAGAATATAATATAGCATGGAACAATAAAAAATTATAGATACGTTGGAGACGTATCAAGCATCCCCAAGCTTAATTCCTGCTCGTCCTCGAGTAGGTTAATGATAAAAACATAATTTTTGATGTGGAATGCTACTTGGCATAATTTCAATGTAATTCTCTTAATTGTGGTATGAATATTCAGATCCGAAAGATTCAAGATAAAAGTTTAATATTGACATAAAAGTAATAATACTTCAAGCATACTAACTAAGCAATTATGTCTTCTCAAAATAACATGGCCAAAGAAAGTTCATCCCTACAAAATCATATAGTTTGGTCATGCTCCATTTTCGTCACACAAGAATGCTCTCATCATGCACAACCCCGATGACAAGCCAAGCAATTGTTTTATACTCTAGTAATCTCAAACTTTTTTTCAACTTTCACGCAATACATGAGCGTGAGCCATGGATATAGCACTATGGGTGGAATAGAATATAATGATGGGGGTTATGTGGAGAAGACAAAAAAGGAGAAAGTCTCACATCAACGCGGCTAATCAACAGGCTATGGAGATGCCCATCAATTGATGTTAATGTGAGGAGTAGGGATTGCCATGAAACAGATGCACTAGAGCTATAAAATGTATGAAAGCTCAACAAAGGAAACTAAGTGGGTGTGCATCCAACTTGCTTGCTCACGAAGACCTAGGGCATTTGAGGAAGCCCATTGTTGGAATATACAAGCCAAGTTCTATAACGAAAAATTCCCACTAGTATATGAAAGTGACAAAACAAAAGACCATCTATCATAAAGATCATGGTGCTACTTTGAAGCACAAGTGTGGAAAAAGGATAGTAGCATTGCCCCTTTTTATTTTTTTTATTTTTTTGGGCCCTTTTTTTCTTTTTGGCCTTTTTTGGACAATGCTCTATGAATGATGATCATCACACTTTGATTCATTTACAACTCGATACTAGAACAAAGTATGACTCTATATGAATGCCTCCGGCGGTGTACCGGGATGGGCAATGAATCAAGAGTGACATGTACTGAATAATATGCATGGTGGCTTTGCCACAAATACGATGTCAACTACATGATCATGCAAGGCAATATGACAATGATGAACGTGTCATGATAAACGGAACGGTGGAAAGTTGCATGGCAATATATCTCGGAATGGCTATGGAAATGCCATAATAGGTAGGTATGGTGGCTGTTTTGAGGAAGATATAGGGAGGCTTATGTGTGATAGAGCGTATCGTATCACGGGGTTTGGATGCACCGGCGAAGTTTGCACCAACTCTCAAGGTGAGAAAGGGCAATGCACGGTACCGAAGAGGCTAGCAATGATGGAAGGTAAAGAGTCAGTATAATCCATGGACTCAACATTAGTCATAAAGAACTCACAGACTTATTGCAAAAATCTACAAGTCATCAAAAACCAAGCACTATGCGCATGCTCCTAGGGGGATAGATTGGTAGGAAAAGACCATCGCTCGTCCCCGACCGCCACTCATAAGGAGGACAATCAAAGAACACCTCATGTTTCAAATTTGTTACATAACGTTTACCATACGTGCATGCTACGGGATTTGCAAACCTCAACACAAGTATTTCTCAAATTCACAACTACTCAACTAGCACAACTTTAATATCACTACCTCCATATCTCAAAACAATCATCAAGCATCAAACTTCTCTTAGTATTCAACACACTCATAAGAAAGTTTTACTAATCTTGAATACCTAGCATATTAGGACTAATTTCACAATTAAAGCAATTACCATGCTGTTTTGTAGGACTCTCAAAATGATGTAAGTGAAGCATGAGAGAACAATAATTTCTATAAAACAAATCCACCACCGTGCTCTAAAAGATATAAGTGAAGCACTAGAGCAAAAACTATATATCTCAAAAGATATAAGTGAAGCACATAGAGTATTCTAATAAATTCTGAATAATGTGTGTCTCTCTCAAAAGGTGTGTACAGCAAGGATGATTGTGGTAAACTAAAAAGCAAAGAATCAAATCATACAAGGCAATCCAAGCAAAACACATATCATGTGGTGAATAAAAATATAGCTCCAAGTAAAGTTAGCGATGGACGAAGACGAAAGAGGGGATGCCTTCCAGGGCATCCCCAAGCTTTGGCTTTTTGGTGTCCTTCGATTATATTGGGGTGCCATGGGCATCCCCAAGCTTAGTCTCTTGCTGCTCCTTGTTCCATAATCCATCAAATCTTTACCCAAAACTTGAAAACTTCACAACACAAAACTCAACAGAAAATCTCGTGAGCTCCGTTAGCGAAAGAAAGCAAAACACCACTTCAAGGTACTGTATTGAACTCATTCTTTATTTATATTAGTGTTAAACTTATTGTATTCCAACTTTTCTATGGTTTATAACAAGGTTGTCAGAATCGCGATTTTGAATCGGATCGGAGCCTTGATGGTAGGATCGCAAATCATAGAATCTTCACTATCAGGATCATAGAAACGTAGATTCTATGAAGTAAAATCGTAGAATCAGAGGGGTTAGTTTGGATCGTAAAGTCGTAGAATCGTATAACAGAATCGTGATTCTGACAACCTTGGTTTATAAACTATTTTACTAGCCATAGATGCATCAAAATAAGCAAACAACACACGCAAAACAGAATCTGTCAAAAACAGAACAGTCTGTAGTAATCTGTAACTAACGCAAACTTCTGGAACTCAGAAAAATCTACCAAAATAGGACGACCTAGAAAATTTGTTTATTGATCTACCGCAATTGGAATCAGTATTTTATCACGTTCTGGTGAATTTTAAAAATTATTTTCATGAACAGAAAGTTTCTGGAATTTTCAGCAAGATCAAATAACTATCATCCAAGAAGACCCTATAGGTTTAACTTGGCACAAACACTAATTAAAACATAAAAACAAATCTAACCAGAGGCTAGATCAAATATTTATTCCTAAATAGAAGCAAAAAGCAAAAAATAAAATAAAGTTGGGTTGCCTCCCAACAAGCGCTATCGTTTAACGCCCTTAGCTAGGCATAAAGCAAGGATAGATCTAAGTATTGCCATAATAATAGGATAGATCACGAAAACTCATTTCATATTCTCTACGTTCAGCAGAAAGTTTTCTTTGAGGCAAGCAAAAGTAATCAAAAGGGCTAAATTTAATGGGACAGAAGTCCCCAAGATCAATTTTGGGAGGTATAGGTTCCTCCTTCGGCCCTTCATATTGCACAACCAATTCATCATTATAAGCATTCTTTTGACAGAACTTCGTAGGCCTATACTCGAGAGAATATCCTAGCTCATTATTTCGAATAGCAAAATCATTATTAAGTTCAGAAATTCTATCAACTAGAACATTGGTAGGAACCTTTTTTCTAAGGTTTTCATTAAAAGCAACATAGTCTAAAGATTGAAAACGCATTATTTCCTCTTGATCAAAGAGGATTGCCTCTATGGGAGGGCGGCCAGCGTCCACCCTATAGTGCGCAAAAATTTCTTTGGCCTCTTTTATTATAAATCTGAATTCATGTGCCAAAAAGATAGTAGCGGTGCGCTTTACAGAAGAATGCTCAATATTAGAAAATTCTAGGAAAATCCTTTGTATGCAAGGATGCATGTGCATAAATTGCCTTTCAGGTTCAACTATAAGCATGGCGATAGCGTCCGCAAGACTACTAGTTCTATGAAGAATAGAACCACCCATAGAAGGTAAAGCACCGACACAAGTAAAGAAATCTTGAATAACCCCTTTTCCAATAATATTACCACTACCGATTCGAATTTTTTTGTATGTAAGATAGGGGGTTCTTCAGCAGGAGCATCAGAATTTTCCATGTTATTATTATTGTCCATATCGACAATAATTTCCCCAATTTCAGACATAACGGCAGAAAATGCGAGGAGCAAGAGGAAGAGGGAAGCGAACGGAAAAGAGAGGGCGAATAAAATGGCAAGGGTGAAGTGGGGCAGAGGAAAACGAGAGGCAAATGGCAAATAATGTAATGCGAGGGAGATGAGTTTGTGATGGGTACTTGGTATGTCTTGACTTGTGCGTAGACTCCCCGGCAACGGCGCCAGAAATCCTTCTTGCTACCTCTTGAGCACTGCGTTGGTTTTCCCTTGAAGAGGAAAGGGTGAAGCAGTAAAGTAGCGTAAGTATTTCCCTCAGTTTTTGAGAACCAAGGTATCAATCCAGTAGGAGACCACGCGTGAGTCCCATGCACCTACACAAACAAATAAGAACCTCGCAACCAACATGATAAAGGGGTTGTCAATCCCTTCACGGTCACTTACGAGAGTGAGATCTGATAGATATGATAGGATAATATTTTTGGTATTTTTATGATAAGGATAAATAAGATGCAAAGTAAAATAAACGACAATAGAAATAGCTAAGTGTTGGAAGATTAATATGATGGAAAATAGACCCGGGGGCCATAGGTTTCACTAGTGGCTTCTCTCAAGAGCATAAGTATTACTGTGGGTAAACGAATTACTATCGAGCAATTGATAGAATTGAGCATAGTTATGAGAATATCTAGGTATGATCATGTATATAAGCATCACGTCCGCGACAAGTAGACTGAAACGATTCTGCATCTACTACTATTACTCCACACATCGACCGCTATCCAGCATGCATCTAGAGTATTAAGTTCATAAGAACAGAGTAATGCTTTAAGTAAGATGACATGATGTAGAGGGATAAACTCATGCAATATGATGTAAACCCCATCTTTTTATCCTCGATGGCAACAATACAATACGTGTCGTTTCCCTTTCTGTCACTGGGATCGAGCACCACAAGATTGAACCCAAAGCTAAGCACTTCTCCCATTGCAAGAAAGATCAATCTAGTAGGGCAGACCAAACTGATAATTCGAAGAGACTTGCAAAGATAACCAATCATACACAAAAGAATTCAGAGGAGATTCCAATATTGTTCATAGATAAACTTGATCATAAACCCACAATTCATCAGATCTCGACAAACACACCGCAAAAGAAGATTACATCGAATAGATCTCCAAGAAGATCGAGGAGAACTTTGTATTGAGATCCAAAGAGAGAGAAGAAGCCATCTAGCTAATAACTATGGACCCGAAGGTCTGAGGTAAACTACTCACACATCATCGGAGAGGCTATGGTGTTGATGTAGAAGCCCGTCGTGATCGATGCCCCCTCCGGCGGAGCGCCGGAAAAGGCCCCAAGATGGGATCTCACGGGTACAGAAGGTTGCGGCGGTGGAAATAGGGTTTTGGCTCCGTATATGATCGTTTGGGGGTACGTAGGTATATATAGGAGGAAGAGGTACGTCGGTGGAGCAACGAGGGGCCCACGAGGGTGGAGGGCACGCCCAGGGGGTAGGCGCGACCCCATACCTCGTGCCTTCCTCGTTGATTGCTTTACGTAGACTCCAAGTCCTTTGGATCACGTTTGTTCCGAAAATCACGTTCTCGAAGGTTTCATTCCGTTTGGACTCCGTTTGATATCCTTTTCCTTCGAAACACTGAAATAGGCAAAAAAAACAGCAATTTGGGCTGGCCTCGGTTAATAGGTTAGTCCCAAAAATAATATAGAAGTGTATAATAAAGCCCAATAAACATCCAAAACAGAATATAATGTAGCATGGAACAATAAAAAATTATAGATACGTTGGAGACGTATCAGGAGGCGCGATGCATAGTCCGGTGCTCTAAAGCGTACAAGGTCCATGAGGGCAAGCTCTATAAAAAGAGCACTACGGGGGTCCTTCAGAGGTGCATCTCTGAAGAGGAGGGGCAACAGCTTCTCGTTGAGATACACGCTAGCATGGGCGGCCACCACGCAGCAGCCCGGGCCCTGGTCAGTAAGGCCTTCCGAGCAGGGTTCTTCTGGCCCACAGCTCACGCGGACGCGCATACGCTGGTCCGACATTGCGTTGGGTGGCACCTATTTGCAAATCAAAGCCATATGCCCCCCACAGCTCTTCGGACGATACCGATAACCTGACCATTTGCAGTCTGGGGGCTTGACATGGTCGGACCTCTTAAAGGGGGACCAAGAAAAAGAAGTACTTACTGGTTATGATCGATAAGTTCACTAAGTGGATCGAAGCAAAGCTAGTAACATCTGCAGAATCTGGACCAGTTATTGACTTCATATCTAGCATCGTACACCGTTATGGTGTTCCCCACAGCATAATCACCGATAATGGGTCTAATTTTACTGCCCAAGAGGTTAAAGATTGGTGTGCTAAGATGGGCATAAAGCTCAATTATGCTTCGGTGTACCACCCACAAACTAATGGGCAGGTAGAGCGAGCAAATGGACTAATTATGAGCGGCACAAAACCTCGCTTAGTTCGCTCACTCAAAGAATCAGATTGCCACTGGGTAGAGGAGCTGGACTCCATGCTATGGGGGCTGCGCACCACTCTTAATCGGTCAACAGGGTGCACCCCTTTTTTATGGTGTACGGTGCCTAAGCAGTCCTCCCATGTGATTTGATCCATGAGGCACCTAGAGTACGCATGCACGAAGAGTAGGAGGCCAAGCTAGATCGGCAGGACGACCTGGACACCTTAGAAGGAGAGCACGACATCGGGCGGGCACGCTCCATGTTTTATCAATAGCAAGCACGACGGTACCAGAATCGGGAGGTTCGGGCGAAGGCATACAACGTGGGAGAGCTCGTCCTCCGCCTCCCCGAGAAGCAGAAGCACAAGCTTTCACCCAAGTGGGAGGGCCCCTTCATTATGGATGAAGTGCTCGCAGGAGGGGCATACCGCCTTCACAGCCCCTCAGATAACCGCCTCGAACCCAACCTGCGGAATGCTGCTCGACTTTGGTGTTTCTACGCCTAGTCCGGCGTCGTCATCACCACTCCTCGTTTTCCTTTGGTTTAATATCTTTCTTTGTTTTACTCTTGCGGCCTTAACCTCCCGACCTAGAGTTTGGATAAATCGTAACACGACAGGTCGCCACTGTACACATCTTCGGATGTACTACCCAGCTTTACCTGGGGGCTTCTTTTAAAGAGGCCAGTTACAATATTCATCTCACAACCTCTTTTATGTTGTTTGAACTAATGTCCTTCCCATATCTTTCAAGCCACTATATGCACCTATTTGACGTAAGTCCTTTGCCAAGCTAGGTTGCCTGGCTCCTATGTTTACCCCTACGTTTCCGATTCTTCGGCTAGGAAGTAAAGGGAGCACCTCTGCGATTGTTGCGCCCAGGTAATCCGAATACATACCTCAGCCCACTATTCTTGGTTCCTAAAAACCACGAACATCCGTGTATCGCCGGCATTTGGACTCACGGCTTATGGTCAACATACCATACCCGAAGAAAGGAACCCTTGGAGGAACTATTTTCTTCGGAAGATGTTTCTAATGTTACAAAGTAATATAACATAGCTTGCTGCGCACGTTCTGTCTGTTCGCACCAAATGGCTGGATTGCCTGGTTACCAGAGGTATTCCATGTTCACCAGGAAATATAGTACGGAACACTCACCGATCACTGGTCGGGGAGGCGGAAGCTGATGGCCGGTTAAGACAACGTTTTTATTGCGGATCGAGATGGCGCGATGTAAAGTACATGGATACATAGAATCACGCAATCTTTATAAATGCCATCTGTCAAACTGTCCAAGGCACAATCTTGTTGAGAATACCGAGCAGTAGGCATTACTTGGCCATATACTAAGCTAAGAGGTATTTCCTGCCCATCCAGCCCCACGGGTCCAACTGGAGCCATATGTTCAGGTTCGAGTTTGGTAACCTGGGTCTTCATCATTGCCTAGGCCTCGCCTGCTCCTTCCCAGCAGGCCGATTTCTTCCATAACTCAAAGCGCCGCCTCGCCCCTTTAAAGAGGCTAGCCAGCTCGGCCATGCTCTTTGGCGGTACTTCCAGCGGTCATAATGCCTTAACCATGCTTTTCATGGCCTACTGGGCTCTCTCGTGCATTTTGGTTAGTTCCTTAAAAAGGTTCCCACTAAAGGAACCGACCTCCTCTTCCGGCCGTCCTATCAGGAGACCTAGCAAACAGGGGCATCATGGTTTTTCAAAATATTGTGATCATCCACATACATGCAATCTTGAATTCGTGACTTACCGAATATGCCACCTTTTAGCTTCTAGTTCTCCTCCAAGGCTTGCGCCAATTGAGATTTTAAATTCTCGATTTCTTTGGCTTTCCGCTGATTTTCCGCCTTGAGCTCATTCTTCTCCTCATGACTTCTTATCAGCGCTCGTTTGCCAGCCTCCAGGTCCTTCCGCAATTGGCGCATGGATTCGGTGGCTGCAGGGACAGCATGGTATCAATACGCAGGAAACGCCATACAGTTTTTAAGCATTCTAAAGCTTTTTCACTTACCAGGAATTTTGCTGGTAGCTTTCTTGGACGCTTCCAGTTCGGCTTTATTATTGGCCAATTGTGTTCGACTCAGCTTGAGGTCTTCGGATAACTTGTTATTATGTTCCCTTGCGGCCTGCAAAATCAAGATAATACAGATCCTTAACTCGGCCGTCCCACCCAAATTAAGGCTTGGGGATACTAGGTTAGGGATTATGATATGCTCTTAAGCTATTTAAACCTCGCACCTGCATTTTGGCAGAAAAAAGACTAGCGACCCCTTCAAGCCCTGTCCGGGCCGCTCCAAGGTACACGTCCACCGAATTAAATGCATTGAATTCCTGGTCGTGAAGGCAGCATGACGTAAGGATTCCCTCTGGTGGTGGTAATTCATCACACTCTCAACTTCGGAGTTGGTAACCGAAACATCGTCAGGATCCTCCGGAGGTGCGCTAGCAGCTGCGTGTTCAGCAGGGTCCCTAGCCTGCGTCGAAGGCCCAAGACTGAAACTAGGCCTCAACGCGCCCAGGGAGTCTTCGGATTCGCGTGGTGGTACTCTTCTTCTGCAAACCTAAGCGAACATCAGAAGAAATACATTAAGAGCGACTCTTGTCATGGTTCCGAACATATTACCTCTGAGCCGAGGGAGTGGTTGCTTCTTCTCCAGCGGAGGCCTTCTGCTTGGATCCCCCATTATGGGCCGAGGTCGGCATAGTCCATGCTCCTCCCGTGGTTGTTCGGCGTGCAGTGCGGCGACCCTTGGGAGTAGAAGTCAGCACATTCGGGATGGTGCAAGACAAGCGCCCTGTTTGGGAAGAGGTCTTCCTTTCACTTACATTGGAGGAAGCAAGAGCCCCAGGGTGGTCGCCCGTCAAGGCAACCTTGGTGCCATTAAGGCTTTCCTGGTAAAAGACCCCGTCTTCAAAATCAATCAGCGTCTCTGGATCGTCATGATACCTCGGGTCGTCAACACGGGAACAATTCTCTGGTTGAGGGGAGGGGAGCAGTGGACAGACTCGATCTGATGCCTCCAACCTTGTGTGAGAGAAAGGTACATCCAGTAAATGTTCGAACATAATCCTCAAACTAAAGACAAAGGATTGAAGCTTACCCAGTCTGCCGGATTGTAGCCAGAGCAACCCTCCCGGATACTTAATTGAGAAAAATCTTCCTCCTCTCCTTTGAAGAGGTCGGCTAGTATTTTGGCCATAGCCGCTTGATTGTCCGGCCCTTGTCGCTTGTAGCGGGTTGTGTCGCTGGTCCCGTTGTAGCACCATAGAGGATGCCCCCTCTGCTGAAGGGGCTGTACGCACTGGGTTATGGCGACGGCATCACTTCGATCATGGTCAGTATACTATGGGCCATCAGCCTAATTTTGGTGGCCAAAAGGTGCACCTCTGTGTTGTCTAGTTGGGAAGGACTCTTGGGTCGCTAGTTGAACTGCTTCTTTAGCGAGGTGCTTGAGTATACGGGCAGCCCCCTCCGGACTAGGTCGGAGAGGGGAACGTCTTCAATAAAGAACCACTCCGAGGTCCATTCCTCATAATCTTTTCGTGGGGTCCCGATGGGATACCCTGTCCCGGCTATGCGCCATACCTCCACTCCGCCTAGTTCAAACATTGACCCTTCGCGGGTACGAGGGATGAGGCAGAAGTATTTTCTCCACAAATCAAAGTGGGCTTTGCAGCTCAGGAATATCTCCCAGAGGGCCACGAAACTAGAAATATGCAGTATGGACCCCGGGGTGAGGTGGTGAAGCTGGATCCCATAGAATTCTAATAAAACCCCGCAAGAAGGGGTGAATGGGAAATCCTAGGCCCCGTAGAAGAAAGGGCACGAAACATACCCTCTCTTCCTTGCTTGGAGCAAGGAAGTTCTCGGCGAATGCTTGGCCATCCACGGAGATCAATCCGGCGTGAACAAAAACAAGATCCGCTGCAAGAAGATATCCTTGCATCTATAGATTACTCAGATGAAGGCGTGAGATGGAGTAGCTCGCCCAGTCGCCTGGAAGGGGACCGTGAGGTCATGAAGAAGAGCCTGGGGCGTCAGCCATGGCGCCTAAAATTTTCAGGTGTTGGCTTCTGGGGGAGGACGGGCCAGTTGTCCCCCGCACTTTTGGATCTATAAGTAGGCGTTTCGTCCTAAAGTTGAAAGGACGGGTCTGCGAAAAAGGGGGCATTGGGCCGTTCGCCTTCTAAAAAGGCGCACAATAGTCAAGGTTTACCCTTGCCCTGAGGAAAGCATTAACTCCGATGGCCCAACATTGTTTTGGTGATGTCCTCGAATTCTAGATTGTCAAAATCGGCCTGGCACGAATGCAGTATTGATCCGGATCATGCTGGTTGGCGAACCTCCAATGTTAATCCGGATTCTAGATAGTGTTCGGCAAGGGAACACTGCTTTGAATGATATAAGTAAGGGTGAAGAACTCACCTCGCAAGCCGAAGATTTGAAGCATTCCATATGGCAATCCCTGACGTTGGAGGCTAGTTCGACGGCTACTGAGGGAGTCCTGGATTAGGGGGTCCTCGGGCTGCCGGCGCATTACGGGCCGGACTGATGGGCTACTATGGAGCCAGACATGGGCGTGGACCCGTGACCGGACAGGAGATCTTCGGAGTCGTGGTGTGCCCTCCAAGTCAAGGTTTAGCATGATCTATCCTTTGTTGTAACCGATCACGTGTAACCCTAACCCTACTGGTGTCTATATAAAATAGAGGGTTTTAGTCTTTAGGGCTAGAGAAATATCCAACACCCCATCAACCTAGGGTTTAGCTCGCCTGATCTCGAGGTAGGTCGACTCTGTACCCATACCATACACATCAAATACAATCAAGCAGGACATAGGGTTTTACCTCTTAGAGAGGGTGCGAACCTGGGTAAACACCGTGTTCTTCATCCCTTGTTCCCCATTGATCCTAGATCCACAGCTCAGGGTTGCCTACCCAAGATCCGCCAGTTTTGACACCGATAATAACTCGTTAACAGCCCTGACCAATGGCAATTTTCCACGTGTAAAATTCTCATTCGCCACTGAAACCACGTGTCAGCTCCGTGTTGCGATAGATGCCATCCATACAATGGGCAGGAGTCGCGAATGAAACGTTGACACGTGGAACAGCCCAACAGTGACACATTTAGGATAAAGGGCCGGCCCAGCCAAAGGCCCACAAGATTTCGTCCGATACTACTTGGTTGGCCCGTTAACAGCCTCCCATGTCTTGGGCCAAATGATGGCCTACATCAGATCCGGCCCGTTAGAGACTACCATGTCTTTGGCCAAATTACGACCCATATCAGATCCGGCCCGTTAACAGCATGTCTTGTTTTGGGCCAAATTACGGCCCATATCAGATCTTGCCCACACTGTGCTTCTGGGTCCATTGAAGGCCCTATTTTCTTTTTGGCATGTTAAAGGCCCGTTTAACTGTTCGTATGATGTTTGTTTCGGCCTGTTAGCGGCCCCTTGGTTCATATGGGCCGTTGCCGGCCTGGTTTCAGTTTCGGCCATTTAACGGCCCATGCCGCATCTGGGCCTATTTATGGCCCGAAGTGACTTTCAGCCTGTTAACTACCCCTAGTCTTCGTGGATAAATTATGGCCCAACCTGACTATCGACCTGTTGAACACCCGTGATGTAGTTGGGCCTAATTATGGCCCGCTTTGCATCTGGCCTGCTTACAACCCTTAATGTGGTTGGGCTAACCAAGGCACAAGATAAATTTTGGCCTGTTGATGACCCGTCATATGTAGTTGGGCCAATCATGGGCCGAGTTACATTTCGACCTGTCGTCGGCCCGTGAATTGTTCGTCATAATTCAGGCCCAATCTACTTCTCAGCTTGTTAAAAGCCCATGGCATTTTCTGGCCCAACTAAGCCCCGCGGTTTACCGGTGTAGGAGATATGCCCTAGAGGCAATAATAAATGATATTATTTATCTCCGAGTTCATAATTATGTTTATGTTCCATGCTATAACTGCTATGGTTCTCGAGTCTGCAATAACCACGAGGCTCGGAGGAAGACTCATATGCACGTGTGGAATAATAAACGGTAAAATGTATTCCTAGTCTGGCCTCTAAGACTAGCTCAAGTGTTGCATGATGGTTATGTTTTCCTGATCATGGGCATGTCTATGTCAGCAACCTTGAGGGCATAATGTTAAGAGAACATTTGTGTTGAATCGACCCGGCATGATGTTATGCTATAAGATTCATTCGTCACAAGTTTATTGGTACATAACACAGAGATGGTTAACGTTTGCATGATTCCTTAGACCATGAGAGTATCGAGTTTCTTCATGCTTGCTTCATGAACGGGGTTTGTTAAACGTCATCCGTAAATGGGTGGCTATTACGGCGGCTTACGGGTTCATGGAAAAGTGTGTCAAGTAACTTGATAGCTCAAGATTGGGATTTGCTCCTCCGACGATGGAGAGATATCTCTGGGCCCTCTCGGTGTTACGGTATCCATCATCGTCTGGCCAGACACTTTGTGATTTGATCACGGGGATGCCGGAACACGATAACGAGAAAAGAGAACAATACCGGTAACGAGGTAACTAGCATAGAAGTTGTTGATCCACGGGAATGCCAACATGTCTCACCTCGGGTATTTGTAACATATCGCGAAGCAACAGGAATAGCACACGACAACTGGAGGTTCACTCGAATATTTATTCGTGTGGGTATAGGGGTCAATATGGGTGTCCACGGCTCCGATGTTGATCATTGATCGGAAGGGGTTCCGGGTCATGTCTATACTTCACCAAACCTATAGGGTCACACACTTAAGGGTCATCTATCTGATGAATACTAGACAGGGAGTCTGAGAGAAAATCATCGAAAAAGTTTCGGACACCGAAAAGTTTCGGACAGCGGAATCGTACCGCAGAGAGAGGTCATCGGATAAGTTTCGATGATACCGAAAAGTTGTTTCGGGATACACCATTAAGTCAAATTGGTTTCGGCACATGCCTGATAATTCTTGGAGGATGCCAGAATCATTCTGGAAGCTTTTTGGAATTTTCTGAGATAAAAACCGGAAATGTTCTGGAGCTGCCGGAGCCACTTCATATGCGTTTCGCAGTTGAAAATCACTAAAACCGGAATTGTTTCGGAACGTGTTGAAAATCATTTTAGTGGGTACTGGAAATGTTCTTAGCCCACATAAATATTTTCAGTTCGATCAGACGCTGAAAAATGTCGTCGTGAATAGTGAAAATCAGCTTTATGGTTACTTTATGGAAAGCCACCTTTTGGGGCTTTGCTCCAAAAGATCTTGGGGATGACATGGATGGATAGGAGCCATTTTTTGGGCCCCTCATGAGGGTGTGGCCGGCCACATGGGGTATCCCCCCTTGGGGACCCTCTTGTTCCTTGGTTTCACTCCTAGGTCCTTGTGGAAGGACTTCATTCATGTGCATTTTGGGTTTTTTGTGAAACTACCCTACCCCCTTGGGATTTCCTATAAATAGAGGTGGAGGGGCAGCCCTCCACACTCATCCCTTGCTCTCATACACATGCCATGCATTATCTGGCTTCTTCTCTCCCTCCCACGAAAAGAGTTTCGTAGGGCCGTAAGGCTGTCTGGGTTCCGGCAGGAACTAGTTCTGGACGGCGAAGCCCTGCCGGATAGATGACACCGTATGTGTGCAACTCTGTAGAGAGATCGTAGTTTCGGTCTTAGTTCGTGAGTGCCTCCCGAAGGGCTGTCCGCGTGACCGTCCGAGTTTCGAAGGTCCTCCCGAAGGGCTGTCCGAGTGACCGTTCGAGTTTCGAAGGTCCTCCCGAAGGGCTGTCCGCGACACCGTCCGGGGGGCTGTTCGACCGCCTCCTGGAGGGCTGTCTGAGGAGCAGATGAGGGTATACATCCTCGCGGTTGGGAGGTTGTAAATCCTAGCTGCGGGGATCTGCACCGCCGATCGTCATCGACTCTACTTCCCGCTGCGCTACGAGTCGGTAACGAAAAAGATCAAACCATGTATGCAGTCTCCATAGTGGTCCTGGGCTGGTGCGTAGGTCGGAAAATTTTTGTTTTCTGCTGCGTTCCCCTACAGTGGCATCAAGAGCCGTGCTATGCGTAGATGCAGGTTTCGATCTAGAATACATGGAGATGTATGGGTATTGCATAATATAATTAGGTAGTAGATGAGATCTATTGCTGAAAATTATTTATGCGGGTGACAGATGAAATCTGTTACCCGAGGTTCTTGTTGCTTCCCTAGAATTTGCGTTTGCTCAATCTCGAGACAGCATGGTGGAATTTGACAAAGTTCTGGCAATCCGTGATCCTGATTGATCATGGAAGTGCTATCAGTTCTTTGGGTTCTGCCGTAGTCAAAAGAAAGATGAAATTCGCAGATGAAAGGGCATTGCAGATATGATCTGCACGGGGGTCATGCGTATGATGAAGTTTAGTATGGGGCTCGAGATTTAATTATCCCGTGTTTCATACACCCCGAGATGTTAATCTAGCAACCTGAATAATCATACTTGATGATAAAACGTTGGTAGCTGCGGTTTAAGTCAAAACCTTAGAAGCCACGTAAAATAAAATTTTGCATAAACCTATTAGAGGCGGCTAACTTGGTTTTGCAGGATGTGCATGTGATGTGGTATAGCAGTGCTCATACTAATTCGATTATGTATGAGATGACTATATGATGTAATTTGATTAACATGACCTGCGTGTCATGATTCGGCATGATGGCTGGAGCCATATGATTGCATTTTAATGACCTGCGTGTCAACCTTGTTGTAATGCATTATTTTGTTAGCTATAGAGATAGCAATATTATCTGGTGCATCGACAAGGTGGTGGCAATCTTCGTGAAGGTGACCACCGACGCGAATGCTGAAGACGAAGAAATGAAATACTTCTCCGTCAGAAAGGGCTATACCATATCATGCTATTATGAATTGCCTGAGATGTTTATCCCTTATGATGCACCCTTCTTGATTGCGCCGTAGTCGCTTTTATTAGGGTGATCTCTCACTTAAAATATCAAGTAGTTAGTGTTCTCCCAAGTGTAGCACCGTCACGGCACCTATCTTTTCGGGGTGCGCCATGGATGCATGGGTACGAACGATTAGAGAAGTGTGAGGCGGGTGAGGTCAGACCTCGCAGCAAGATCACTTGGTTGTCTTGACGTTCATGGCAGGATCGTCCTGAGCTCGGAACACACGCATCGAAAGATGAGCAAGAGTCACATAGAGATGTGATCGGCAAGTTGGCCTACCGATTAAAATTCCCGTTATGAGATGATGATTCTATGGCGATGAATTGAAGTCTGGATCTTGTATCACTCAAAATTAATTGTGAGAGATATTGATTTGAGTGGGAGCGCACTGTTGAATTAACATGTTTAATTCTCAGTGCAATTAATTATGAACACTGTCTAAGTGTTTCTTGCAAAATAGTTGTAGAATAATGGTTCGCGTTTCCACCTTCCCTATTAAAATTGAATAACTGTTAAATATCTGGTTAAAACTTTACGATTGGTAACGTAATATGAGGATTGTCCTCAAAAGTGTCGAGAAGGACTTTGTCCTATCGCATGCTTTCCGTATCCTCCCGCTAAAGCTATGGATCATGTGACTCTCGTCCTTCGATCCAAAAGCTATAATTCTGTTTCAGTCAAGTGCAATATGTTTGCTTCCATGAAACCCAAACTTCGAAAGTTGGGATAGTTATATGATATTCATGGAACTGAAAATTATTTTCAGATACAAACAAAGCAATGTTTGTTTGCAAGTATTAGTAAAAGTGTTTACTATGCATTTGACTGTTGGGAAAGGGATCCAGAAGAACGCCTGTCATATAATGAAAGGTGAATAAAACAACAACTTAAAGAGAAAGGAAGTGTCCAAAGGGTGTTAGTATGACTTACACGCCTAGGAAGTCCGGGGCTAACGCCACTCTTAAGTTGGGTGCTTCTTTTGCGAGTAGGAGAAATACTAAAAGTTAAACTGTTAGAAGTAAAAAGGCAGAAAGAAAGATGACTGGAATATCCAGCTCATGTATGAATGTCATACAAGTTTTTGTTGTATAGTAGGCTGGTCAAAGATATAGTTCTTGGGAATTATGGTTAAACATGTTAATCACTAATTCTTGGGTATTGTGAGTTAATCACAAAGATACCCGCTCGATTGCATTCAATTGCGAATCACTGTAAGAGCTACTGTGGCCTAAAAGGACTAGCCAGAAATGAGGTTAAGGTATACACAGGGAACATAGTAAATGTTACTATACCTTCCATCGGTGTATTGCCATCTGTATTTATTTTCATAATTCATTTAGAGTTTTACAAACTCTAGCCCATTGCATAAGGTATCTTGCAAGAAGGTTGTTCATAAGAGAACCTTTTATGTTCGATGTTATGAATAACACAAGGGCCATACTTTCATTATGAATGAGATGTATGTTATGAATATTGATAATAATACAATACCTCTGGGTTTACTTTCATAATTCATTTTAGAGTTTCATACACTCTAGCCCATTGCACAATGTATGTTGCAAAAGAGTTGTTCATAAAAACAACAATTGTTGTTAAGTATTATGAATAAAATGAAGGGCCATGCTTCCATCCAAGATGGGACGTATGTTATGAATATTGAGGGTAATATGATACATCCATAACACTGACGCTAAATGTCGCAAGACTAAAAGAATACCACACAAGTGTGGCACTACATTTGGTCACATTGGAGAAACCCGCATGGAAAATTCCATTATGATGGATTTTGAAGTCTTTTTGATTTTGAATCATCTGACACTTGCAACTTTCCTCCGAAAAGTGATGTGACTAAAATACCGTTCACAGGCAATAAGGAACGAACAACAAACTTATTAGTGATCATACATTTGATGTGTGTAGTCCGATAAGTGTTGTTAGTGGTGGATTTATTTATCTTCAGAAATGACTCAAGTAGATATATGGATATTTACTTGATGAGACGTAAGTCTGGATCTTTTGAAATCATTCGAAAGGTTTTCAAAAATGAAGTAGAAGTTATTGTAACAAGAAAATTATGTTTCTGCAAATTGATTGCACAAAGGAATATTTGAGTTACATGTTTAGCGAATGTCTGATGAGTTGTGAAAGGGGTTTCATAACTTGCACCTCCCAGAACACCACTGCAAGTGAAAAGTCCGTCGAGATGTAATCTAACCATTTATGACATGGTAAGGTCAAAGATGACATAAATAAATTTGCCATTATCCTTTTTAAAGTGATGCTTTAGAGACTGCGGCTTTTACACTGAAAAGAGCTACATCGGGTCTGTTGAAATGAAGCCATGGTATGGTACGCCCAACCATGTTATATCTTTTCTTAACATTTGGAATATGGGGCTTGTGTAAAAGGTTACAAACCTATTCCAAATCAGACCAGCGCTACTTTGTAGGTTATACCAAAATGTTGGGTATTCCTCCCTCACTATACCGAGGCAAATAGTTTTGCCGTGAAACGGTGTGCTTTTAAAGAGAATGGTTCTTTCAAAAAGGTGAGTGGGAGAATAGTGCAACTCGACGAGATAAACAGTATCTAAGTCATCAGATCAAAGGAAAGAGACCTTCGAAGTAATTCCAGAGTTTCCTACTGCGACTGATACGGAAGTTTCTACAATAAAATTTATGAACTTCGGTCGAACTTGCAGCTGAACCACGTAGGCAAGGCTCGTGCAAACCTCTCAGGTGCGCAAACGAGATATTGTTGTTAGACAACATTATACCTACGATACACAAGGAAGCGTTGATGGGCCCTGACTCCGGAATTGGCTAAATGCCAATACAACCCAAGTTAGTTTCCATATAAGTGATTCAAGATTAAAACCTTGATACACCTTTCGGAAGACTTAGAGTCTAACGAATATTTATGGAACTTAAAACTGATATGGATAAAAAGTTTTATCCATAAAGCTCGACTTGTTGAAATAACAAGTTCAAGAGTTGACTACGATGAGGTTGTTTTCATCGTAGCGATGCTTAAAGTCGGTTCGGGTTGAACTAGCAATTAATACATATTTCAATCATGAGATATGAAACATGGATGATAAAAGGATTTCCATCTGATGGAAATGAAAGCTAGGACTTGTATATGATACAGTCCAAAGTAATTTGTCGATCTAGAGGATGCTAGTAGGTATGCAAACTTCAGAGTTCCAGCAATGGACAGAAGAGAGCAAAATGGAGTTGGAATCTTCGTGTTTTGATGAAAGGGTCAAAGGGGTTTTGAGTTCATCAATGGGTAACGAAGATGCTTGTAATTCAAGAAAGTAAGTGGGAGCGTAATAATATTTCTAAAAACCTTATGTGCTTGGCACATTGGTAATTGGAAATAAATTTCCTGACACGAATTAGGACTTCATTTGAAAATAGTTTTTCGATGAAGTGCTTAGGCTAAATAGCCTCAATATTAGGCATGATGATCTATGGAGATAGATTTACCTAATGGGGCTAAGCAATGAATACATATTGACAAGATGCTAAAACCTTTTAGCATTTAAAACGCCAAGGAGTGATTCTTGCCAAAGTCACATGGAAGGAGTTTTTGCAAGACTCGGTGTCCCAAAACACTGATGAGTAAAATACATGATGCAGATTCCACACACTTTTGTGTTTGGATTAATCATGTATTCCATGGTATGTAAAACAACCAGATATGTCCGATACTCCCAAGGTGTTGCGAGTATGGATACTAAAGTGATCAAAGTACTGATCGTGGGGCAACAGTGAAAGATGTCATTGAGTACTAGAGTAAGTACTGATGATATGTTTTCTTGCAAGCGGAGATCATGAAGAGTTTGTTGTAAAATGTTACATCGATAGTCTTCATCTTTTCACCGTGCGATTTTCGATTTAAGTTAAGGGTTTTGTGTAACACACAATGTGGGGGCACAGTTAGTTGGAATTTGTTCAAACTAGTTACTGTGGCGAATTCTATAACAAGGGCTAAGTATGTTGACGCTTTAGAAGCGACAAAGAAGATGTTGAATCATATAGTTCATTCATGAACTTAGTATAGTTCCAAGATGGCTTTTGACAATGGGACACTACTGCAGGTAGTTGCTCCATAACTCAGTCTGAGGAATCCAGGTTCGACCTGTGATTCACATACATACAAAGCCAAGTCCACACAAAATATGATTTTTTGTGAAAACGTGAAAACGCGAGGACATGCAAAGATACACACGGAACTGAAGTCGTCAGATCCGTTGGACATCAGGCTATACCACAAGCGAAGCATATTTACACCGGTGTGCCACAGGTGTAAAGTGCATTAGCATTAACTAGATTATTGACTCTAGTGCAAGTGGGAGTCTGTAGGAGATATGCCCTAGAGGCAATAATAAATGATATTATTTATCTCCGAGTTCATAATTATGTTTATGTTCCATGCTATAACTGCTATGGTTCTCGAGTCTGCAATAACCACGAGGCTCGGAGGAAGACTCATATGCACGTGTGGAATAATAAACGGTAAAATGTATTCCTAGTCTGGCCTCTAAGACTAGCTCAAGTGTTGCATGATGGTTATGTTTTCCTGATCATGGGCATGTCTATGTCAGCAACCTTGAGGGCATAATGTTAAGAGAACATTTGTGTTGAATCGACCCGGCATGATGTTATGCTATAAGATTCATTCGTCACAAGTTTATTGGTACATAACACAGAGATGGTTAACGTTTGCATGATTCCTTAGACCATGAGAGTATCGAGTTTCTTCATGCTTGCTTCATGAACTTTGGGGTTTGTTAAACGTCATCCGTAAATGGGTGGCTATTACGGCGGCTTACGGGTTCATGGAAAAGTGTGTCAAGTAACTTGATAGCTCAAGATTGGGATTTGCTCCTCCGACGATGGAGAGATATCTCTGGGCCCTCTCGGTGTTACGGTATCCATCATCGTCTGGCCAGACACTTTGTGATTTGATCACGGGGATGCCGGAACACGATAACGAGAAAAGAGAACAATACCGGTAACGAGGTAACTAGCATAGTGGACAAGTTGTTGATCCACGGGAATGCCAACATGTCTCACCTCGGGTATTTGTAACATATCGCGAAGCAACAGGAATAGCACACGACAACTGGAGGTTCACTCGAATATTTATTCGTGTGGGTATAGGGGTCAATATGGGTGTCCACGGCTCCGATGTTGATCATTGATCGGAAGGGGTTCCGGGTCATGTCTATACTTCACCGAACCTATAGGGTCACACACTTAAGGGTCATCTATCTGCTGAATACTAGACAGGGAGTCTGAGAGAAAATCACCGAAAAAGTTTCGGACACCGAAAAGTTTCGGACAGCGGAATCGTACCGCAGAGAGAGGTCATCGGATAAGTTTCGATGATACCGAAAAGTTGTTTCGGGATACACCATTAAGTCAAATTGGTTTCGGCACATGCCTGATAATTCTTGGAGGATGCCAGAATCATTCTGGAAGCTTTTTGGAATTTTCTGAGATAAAAACCGGAAATGTTCTGGAGCTGCCGGAGCCACTTCATATGCGTTTCGCAGATGAAAATCACTAAAACCGGAATTGTTTCGGAACGCGTTGAAAATCATTTTAGTGGGTACTAGAAATGTTCTTAGCCCACATAAATATTTTCAGTTCGATCAGACGCTGAAAAATGTCGTCGTGAATAGTGAAAATCAGCTTTATGGTTACTTTATGGAAAGCCACCTTTTGGGGCTTTGCTCCAAAAGATCTTGGGGATGACATGGATGGATAGGAGCCATTTTTTGGGCCCCTCATGAGGGTGTGGCCGGCCACATGGGGTATCCCCCCTTGGGGACCCTCTTGTTCCTTGGTTTCACTCCTAGGTCCTTGTGGAAGGACTTCATTCATGTGCATTTTGGGTGTTTTGTGAAACTACCCTACCCCCTTGGGATTTCCTATAAATAGAGGTGGAGGGGCAGCCCTCCACACTCATCCCTTGCTCTCATACACATGCCATGCATTATCTGGCTTCTTCTCTCCCTCCCACGAAAAGAGTTTCGTAGGGCCGTAAGGCTGTCTGGGTTCCGGCAGGAACTAGTTCTGGACGGCGAAGCCCTGCCGGATAGATGACACCGTATGTGTGCAACTCTGTAGAGAGATCGTAGTTTCGGTCTTAGTTCGTGAGTGCCTCCCGAAGGGCTGTCCGCGTGACCGTCCGAGTTTCGAAGGTCCTCCCGAAGGGCTGTCCGAGTGACCGTTCGAGTTTCGAAGGTCCTCCCGAAGGGCTGTCCGCGACACCGTCCGGGGGGCTGTTCGACCGCCTCCTGGAGGGCTGTCTGAGGAGCAGATGAGGGTATACATCCTCGCGGTTGGGAGGTTGTAAATCCTAGCTGCGGGGATCTGCACCGCCGATCGTCATCGACTCTACTTCCCGCTGCGCTACGAGTCGGTAACGAAAAAGATCAAACCATGTATGCAGTCTCCATAGTGGTCCTGGGCTGGTGCGTAGGTCGGAAAATTTTTGTTTTCTGCTGCGTTCCCCTACAACCGGCATGTTAAAGTCCCGAAAATACAAGTGGGCCAGTTTATGTTTAGGCTGCAAATATCCCAAGATGGTTGTGGGTCCATGTTTCTGCCCATATATAAAGATTTGCGGGACTACCCGATTGAGTACCTAATTGTTTATATATGTATACAAACGTTTTGGCCCAATGGCCTCCCTCGAAGCTTATGACCCATTTAGAGAGCGACAAAAGCATATACACTAAATAAATTACAACATCGTGACTAAGAATAATCCTAGACTATACAATAAAGAAATTACGGCATATAACATCCACTATGCATCAAAGTTCACCACCAGTGATAATGAAGGGCAAGCAGACAGCAGATTACATACACTAGGCATCAAAGGTCGCCACTAGTGCAAATAAACACTCCAACAAAATAATATAAAGAACTGACATCAATTCACATAGTTTAAGAAAGGTTAGCCCTGTCCGGGAGCTGCAGCTCAAGCAGCTGAGCAATCTGATGAGACTGAGCTTGTTTGACGCTTATATCCTCCAACGCTAGCTGCATAAAATCAATGGACACACTATACTTCTCGTTGATCTTCCATAGAGATTGGAGTTCCAGTAGGGGTTGAGCTAAACCATGTCTTTCTACTTGAAGTTGAGAATGAAGAAGTCTAACAGATTCAGGTGGCAACTTCATCAAGCTTGTGTCACTGCTATTAGCGAGTAACTCCAACACTAAATCAAGACATGACTTTGGGGTCGTATTGCTATCTCCAAGATGTGTTTCCTTCTTCCCAACAATATATGTTAGAGGGACATGCAATGGGTTCGTCTCACTATCATTGTGGCAGTTCTTCGTGGCACCTGATGTATCACTCTGAAAGAGAAGCAAGCAAACAGATGACAGGTTTTGCAATATAAGCATCAGTGCTAACAATTCATCCCATTTCTTATTGGCAAATAAAGAGACACAATCTATATAGCATTAACATAATATGGCATTATTCATAGTTAAGACATGGCAGGAAATGGCATTGTGCGGGAGTGGCCAGCTTCACCACGCCATTGGAATATAGATCAAGAACACAAGTATACATGCAGTGCTAAAGAACATACAAGAATCAGTGGTCAGTGTACTATCAGTTTATCCCATTTTAGATTGGCAAATAAGTAGACATGATTTAAACAACATTAACATAATATGGCATTGTTCATAGATAAGACATAGTAGGATATGACATTGTGCTGGAGTGGGTAGTTTCACCACAAAACTGGATTCTAGATCAAGAACAATTATACATGCAGTGCAAAAGAAGATCACTTGCTCTGTTTAGTTTAATTTACATGGTATGAATAAGGAACTTGGTCGTACAACTAAAAACTGAAATCAAGAAGGACAAACTTATGTTTATGAACTTCATAACAAACTTTCAACATGCAATTTGATGCAAACACAAAAAATAAACAGCAGTTGCAGTCATGCCTATCCAAATATACACACCAAATTTTGAAGGCTTGAGAAGGACAAACTTACGTTATTAGTGAAGACCGGCTCTATAAAGCCCGTGTCCATGTTGATGGCGGGGCAATTCAGGGAGTTTACCACAAAATCTTCTTCATAAGCATTGTCTTTATTCTAGATTTTGTTAAGAGTAAATATAGATGTCATAATATAGGAAAAATGGAGAATATTTAAGATAAGATACAGAGTGATGCTACATAGTCAACTAGCTATAAATGTAAGTACATTGATGCAGGCAAATGGTACTGACAAGGGCAATCCAGAGCTAAACTTCCTTAGTAGCATTGGTTTTATCCAACCTTAAATTAAGAGTAAATGTAGATCTTATGTGTAGAAAATGGAGGTCAAGGGAAAATAAGCTGTAGAGTGATGGTACATGAACAACTAGCTATATAAGTACAGTGATAAAAGACAATCGGTACTTACAAGAACAATGCAGAGCTAAACATTTTCATAAGCATTGGGTTTACATTAATGTAAGCATTTAATACAAATATGATAATTTGGAGAGAACATTGGACAAGCAAGCTATCATGCACATTGATGTCATATAATCAACCAGGTATGAATGTAAGTACAGTGATATAGGACAACAGGTGCCAACAAGAGCAAAGCAGCGAGCATCATTAGTTGCAATATCCTATCGTCCATTTCAAACCGGTATGCTTCTTCAAGCAGTTCTCCTGCGAAAGAGATCCGTAAGGCACATGCAGAAATGTAGAAGTTCAAATTGTCATGTGATATCATAAATAGTACCTCATCCTGGGAACGAGACCAGTGCATAACAAGGTTTTTCCATTCAATGTCTTGTAAATTTAGCACAGGAGACGTCACCGAAATTTTGTTTATAGACTTGCCATCAAAGTGGGTTTTCCTAAGGTAAGACAGATACTACTGCAACTCGTCCTTGAAAAGCGCGAGCAAACTTTGTTTGTCATGACTATCCAGATTGACCCTTGCTACTTAGAAGATTGTAATGTAAATCATTGACGTGTTCAATCAGCAGAAAACAATACAATAATCACCATGAATAATAGCACTTACATGTAAGTGGGACAAGAAAATGTGAAAATGGTGTTTGTCTTCACTGTAATCTTCCGATGATGGGATGATACACACGTAGTTCCTAACAACATTGAAAGTATTGTCTTTTAAACCGGGAATAACTGGAACGGGGTTCCAATATGCGGGGATTGGGCCACGCTGCAGTTGGGATAGGTCTTCGGCCTGTGGATTTGGTGTAAATTTTGCTGGACTAGAATTTTTATGTGGTACAACAAGTGCTATGGCAACTGAAATTGGCATACGTTTTGCAGGAGTGCGAGCCCTGTGTGGTGGGGGCTAGTGGTGTGGCCAGTGAAGTATGTGTACATTCTGCTAGAGTCGGTGATAACCCACAAGTATAGGGGATCTCAACAGTTTTCGAGGGTAGAGTATTCAACCCAAATTTATAGATTCGACGTAAGGGGAGCCAAAGAATATTTGCAAGTATTAGCAGTTGAGTTGTCAATTCAACCACATCTGGAGATTAATTATCTGCAGCAATATGATCAGTAGCACAATAATATGATAGTTTTGATAGTAGTGGTAAACGTAGCAATAACGGTAATAGTGATAGCAATGATTTTGTAGCAAGTGCAATAGTAGCAACAACAGTAGTAACTTAGCAAGAACAATATGTGGAAAATTCATAGGAATTGGATCAGTGGATTCAATGGATGATATTCATCATATAACAGTCATAACCTAGGGCGATACAAAACTAGCTCAAGTTCATAAATATAATGTAGGCATGTATTCCGTAATAGTCATACGTGCTTATGGAAAGAACTTGCATGATATCTTTTGTCCTACCTTCTAGTGGCCGGGGGGTCCATAAGGAAACTAAGGGATATTAAGGCCTCCTTTTAATACAGAACCGAAACATAGCATTAACACATAGTGAATACACGAACTCCTCAAACTACGGTCATCACTGAAAAGTATGACGATTACTGTTACACCGGGGTTTAGGGATCATAACACGTAATAGGTGAATATGACTTGCAAGATCGGATCTAGAACATAGTTATAGTGGTGATAACATAAACGGTTCAGATCTGATCATGGCACCCGGGCCCAAAGTGACAAGCATTAAGCATCGCAAAGTCATAACAACATCAATCTCAGAACATAATGGATACTAGGGATCAAGCCCTAACAAAACTAACTCGATTACATGATGAGTCTCATCCAACTCATCTCCGACCAGCGAGCCTACGAAGGAATTACTCACTCCCGGTGGAGAGCATCATGGAATTGGAGATGGAGAAGGGTTGGTGATGACGAAATCGAAGATTCCCCTCTCCGGAGCCCCAAACGGGCTCCAGATCTGGCCTCCCGATGAAGAACAGGAGGTGGCGGTGGCTTCGTCTCGTGAAACACGATAATTCTTTCTCCCTGATTTTTTCTCCAAAAATAGGATTTTATAGCGTCGGAGATAGGGTCAGCGGGGCCACCAGGTGGGCACAACCCACCTGGGCGTGCTTGGAGGGGGGGCGCCCTGGTGGGTTGTGCTCACCCAGGAGGCCCCTCCGGTGGTTCTTGGCTCCAGTATTTTTCTTTTATTCCATAAAAATTCTCCAAAAAGTTTTGTTCCATTCCGAGAACTTTTATTTATGCACAAAAATAACACCATGGTAGTTCTGCTGAAAACAGCGTCAGTCGGGGTTAGTTTCATTCAAATCATGCAAATTAGAGTCCAAAACAAGAGCAAAAGCATTAGGAAAAGTAGATACACAGGAGACGTATCAACTCCCCCAAGCTTAAACCTTTGCTTGTCCTCAAGAAATTCAGTTGATAAACTGAAAGTGAAAAAGAAAACTTTTACGAACTCATTTGTTCTTGTCTACATAAATAAGCTTAAGTAGCACCCAGGTTTTCAGTGAAGATTATAACTAACCATGTCAACAATAACTCTTATAAATTATACTAACTCATATCAATGGCATAAGCAAATAGCGAGCAATAATAAAATATCTTAAATGACAACACTTTGTCTATACAATCGTGATATAATATGACAACAGTGGTATCTCGCTAGCCCTTTCTGAGACCGCAAAACATAAATGCAGAGCACCTCCAAAGTTCAAGTAGCGACTAAACATTGTAATTCATGGTATAAGATCCAGTCATGATGCATCCAACATTAGCTATACACAATGCATGAGGATGACAATAGTGCTCTCAGATCTGGCGCTTATTTGATCAGGTGATGACACAACATAAAATTAAATAGATAGCTCCTTCGAAGAGGGAAGCAATGATTTGCAGCAGTGCGAGAGCTCAGATTATTAACACAGAGATAAATAAAATTTTGAGAAATGCACCCTTCCTGTTTACTTTGCGACCATTAGTTATCGATATTCCATGCTAAGCACATTAGTGGAGGTTCCTAAGCGATAAAAGTAAAGGTTTACTCCCCCTGCACCTACAAACACACTCCACGGCTAGCCGAATCCACGGGTACCGTCCATACCAACATCATTCCTGGGGGATTTTTGTTTAATTATTTGCAATTTTTGATTTCTGGACTGGGAATCCCTATTGCCGCCCCTCTCGTGCAAGGACGAGTGAATAAACACTCATCATGAGAATAACCCGCTTAGCATGGAAGATACCGACTACCTCCTGTCACTCTATGAACAATCCAGGCACACAAAAAATGGATGTTTATTTGAAGTTTTTAGAGGTGGCACATGCAAATTTACTTGGAACGGCAGGGTAATACCACATATAGGTAGATATATGGTGGACTCATCTAGAGTAACTTGGGTTTTCAGATTTTGATGCACAAGCAGTATTCCCGCTTAGTACAGGCGAAGGCTAGCAAATAAGTTGAGAAGCGGCCAGCTAGATAGTGAAAACGGTCATGAACATGCATTATGCATAAGTAACATTGGATACTAGCATGAGTAGGATATGAACACCATGAACATAAATATCATAGAGGCTATGTTGGTTTAGATTCAACTACATGCATGAACATGTGCCAAGTCAAGCCACTTGAAACATTCAGAGGAGGATACCATATCGTCACACCACATCACAATCATTTTAATGCATGTTGGCATCCAAGATAAATCATTATCCACTCTTAACTACTTAAGCATGGCATGAGAAACTATAATATCTAATTGTCATTGCAAACATGTTTGATCATAATAGGCTGAATCATGGATACTAGGTTAAACATATTTACAAAAACAGAACACGTTGAGTTCATACCCATTTCTCTCTGCCACAGCCAGTTCATCAAATATCGTCATTATTGCCTTTCACTTGCACGACCGAATGAAACGAAATATGATAATAGTGCAAGAGTGCCGTGGACTAAGCTAGAATCTGCAAACATTTTATTCAAAAAGGAGAAGACAAGGTAATACGGGCTCTTCGTTAGATCAATAGCAATGCATATGAGAGCCACTCAACATTTTCATCGTGGTCTTCTCCTTGGTATGACTCGATAAAAAGAAAAGAATTTCAAAAAAACACACTGAAATATTTTTGGAGTTTTTAGTTTTTCTTGAAAGAAGCAAATTAAAGAAAAGGAAAAACAAAAACGAGAAAACTATTTACGCGGGAAAGCTCCCGACAAGCAAAAGAAGAACAGGGAAATCCTTTTGGGTTTTTCTTTTAATAATACAACAAATTAAACTATAAAGGAAAACCGAAAAGAAGCGAGAAACATTTTTTTTTGGATTTTCTCAAAGTTTTTCAAACACACAAGAAGAAAGCAAGAAAATAAATCTAGCATGGATAATACAATAAAACGTGTGAACAGCGACAACTGGAATGAAATGTGTGAACATGAATGAAATGTTGGTGGAAATACGTACTCCCCCAAACTTAGGCTTTTGATCTAGCTTGGTAGTCACCACTCGTAGTAGCCATCAGGCTCCACGTTGAAGTGCTGGGGTGCGGCCACCTGAGCGTCCCACTCCTGAGGTTCCTCCTCAGCCACTGCCTGGGCGTTCCGGTAGGCAATAATGCCCTCAGGCATGATCCTGTATCCGCCCCTGGCAATAGAATCAAACAAAGCAGGTGCAGGCAACAGAATAATATCACGGGTTTCCACACTGAAAACCAGGTTCTAAGGAATATTATTAATAGAATCATCAATATTAGTAAACTGGTGATCTTTCATCGCCTGGGGATCCAAGTAAACCTTGGGTAAACGATAATCATGTTGGCGGATCTGAACATTAAAGTGACTCGCTAAACGAGTAGCATAAATATCGCGATGAATTTTGCCCTTGGCTCTGTTAAGGTGGAGATGGCATGCAATAATGGCCCCTAGGCTATAGGTGTTATCGTCGTACAGTGCACGGCGTAAGATGGCGAAGTCAGGAGCACAAAGTGCACCGACTTTCTCTCTAGCAATTAAACACTTAGCAATGAATAGAGCAAAATAATGCACAACAGGAAACTGCAAACTAGTAGCAGTGACACTCGACACGCCTCTCTCATCCTCCACTGACAGAGTACGATAAAAGTCCTCAAACTCTGCAGGCCTAGGCTCTCTTATTTCCCCGTGAGAAGGGATCAAGCATATATCACAAAAATCAGTAAGTGGTATCTAACGGGTTTCAGCATATAAATTAAACTGCACATCAGGGGGATTATTCCTACTCAGAAAATGAAAATTTTGCACAAAGGAATTTCTAAGGAGATGGTATTGTTCACACTCAGCTGTGATGAAGTCGGTGAGACCAGCATTAGCATAAAATTGTATGAACTCTTGATGGATTCCGGCTCCATTCATGAAGTGGTTATGCGGCCATTTGCACGTCCGCTGATACGTCTCCAACGTATCTACAATTTATGAAGTATTCATGCTGTTATTTTATCATTCTTGGATGTTTTACAATAATTTTATAGCAACTTTATATCATTTTTTGGGACTAACCTATTGACCCAGTGCCCAGTGCCAGTTGCTGTTTTTTGCTTCTTTTTTACATCGCAGGAAATCAATATCAAACGGAGTCCAAACACCGCGAAACTCCACGGAGATTTTTTATGGGACAGAAGACTCCCGATGGGGCAAAGAAGCACCTGGGGGGTACCACGAGGGGGGACAAACCACCAGGCCGCGCCAGGCCCCCCTGGCACGCCCAGGTGGGTTGTGCCCACCTCGGTGGCCTCCTGCACCCCTTCTTTGCACTATAAATTCCCAATTATTCCTTAACCCTTCAGGGTTACCCTAGATCAGAAGTACGCCGCCGCAGGGCTCTGTAGCCACCGAAAACCAATCTAGACCCGTTCCGGCACCCTGCCAGAGGGGGGAATCATCTCCAGTGGCCATCTTCATCATCCCGGCGGCCACCACGATGAGGAGGGAGTAGTCCACCCTCGGGGCTGAGGGTTTGTACCAGTAGCTATGTGTTTGATCTCTCTCTCTATCTCGTGATCTATATCATGGGCTTTGTTAATATAGTCGGATCATATGATGTTTCTCCCCTCTATACTCTTGTTGTGATGAATTGAGTCTTTACCCTTTGAAGTTTTGTCTTGTCGGATTGAATGTTCAGATCGGAGAACACATGATGTATGTCTTGCGGTATGAATACTTGAGGTGACAATGGGGTATCATATTGATTCACTTGATGTATGTTATGGAACTCAACTTGCGGATTCCCGAGGTGACTTTGGGGTAATCTATGCATAGGGGTTGATGCACGTTTTTATTATCTTTTCTCCGGCGGAAACTTTGGGGTCTCTTTATAGTTCTTTGTGTGGATTGAGTATTATAAATATGAATTTGCTTTGGTGTTATTCTAGTACGAACTCTAGGATAGATCGAACGGAAAAAATAGCTTTGTGTTATTTTAGTACGAACTCTTGAATAGATCGAACAGAACGAATAACTTTGAGGTGGTTTTGTACCCTACAAACAATTCCTATCTTTTATTCTCCGCTAATAGGAACTCGTGAGTGATTCTTTATTGCACTTTGAGGGATAATCATATGATCCAACTATGTTAGCATCGTTGAGAGGTTGCACTAGCGAAAGTACGGACCCTAGGCCTCATTTTAAGCATTGCAACACCGTTTTTGTGCCCGTTTACTACTTGCTACCTTGCTGTTTTTATTTATTCAGATTAGAAAAGTATATTTCTACCATCAATATTACACTTTTATCACCATCTCTTCGCCGAACTAGTGCACCTATATAATTTGCCATTGTATTGGGTGTGTTGGGGACACAAGAGATTTCTTGTATTTGGTTGCAGGGTCGTTTGAGAGAGACCATCTTCATCCTACACCTCTCACGGATTGATAAACCTTAGGTCATCCACTTGAGGGAAAATTGCTACTGTCCTGCAAAACTCTGCGCTTGGAGGCCCAACACGTGTCTACAAGAATAAAGTTGCGTAGTAGACATCAAGCTCTTTTCTGGCGCCGTTGCCAGGGAGGTGAGTTTTGAAGGTACATCTTTAGATCTTGCAATTGAATCTTTTAGTTTCTTGTTTTATCACTAGTTTGGTTTATAAAAAGAAAACTACAAAAAAATGGAATTGAGGTTGCATCATATTATTGATCATCTTTATAATATCTTTCTTGAAAACTAGCAAAGTGGCCCGCTCGATGCGCGGGCTAGAACTTTAGAAAGTTTAATATTGAGAACATATTATTTGATTTATCTAAAGAAAGATTGGGGCCTAATGTGATGAGAACACAATTTTGTCCACACTTCATTGATTTAAGACATGTTTAGTCAAGAGGATAAGGGGTCATGAAATTTGGTTGTATACATGTTCCTAACCTTGTGATGCCAATTAGAAGTTCGTGTTACACTAGTGACTATGGTCATTTTTGTTGAAATATTTATGAGATCTAAGCTTCTTTTATAAAACCCAAATCCACAAGAGAGAAAATCAATGCTTGATATTATGCACCATGTACAAAACTAAAACTTCAGATATCATAAATCTCAATTCAAAGCCACATTAACTGCATATTTATGTGGACCATCACTGCAACATTTTCAAATGTTTTTTTACTTTCTGCTTTTAGTTGCTTTTCTGTACAGTTAAACTTGGTTTCTGGGTGGTAATAAAAGACTGTGGGGCTTTGCCATGCAGTAGGTAGTAAAAAATATTTTCAAATGATTTTCTTGTGACCAGTATCAACAATGCATTTATTGTTTATGTATTAAGGTTTCAAATACCAAAAGGTAGGAATTGTGCCTATAAAATTTGAAAGGTCGAGAACCTAAGAATATTCTTTACTATTACTTATTTTCCTCAAATCACATAAGCCCAATAGAAAGACAACTAATTTATTAGTTCATGACATACACTCGTCAACAACTTATTCGAAGGTAAATGCCTTGCAATACTTACTCGCACGTTTGCATATACTTGTCATTTTCTCACAATTCTCATTGTTATAATATATGTGGGGGATATTTCATATTTCCAAAGTACAAAAATCCTCTCCCCTGACTGAAAAAGTGCCCGCCATTTCCGCAATTGCCCGTTATAGCCCTGCAAAATCATTAGTCCCTGATTTGAAACGTTGCTTAAGGTTTCTCTTTCGTTAAACATAGAGCAAGTAGTTTTTACTTGTTTCACGCATGCCTCAGAATATATGCTAAAAAGTTGTAAGATTGATATATTGAGTTTCTAGTTGTAAATGCATGCAACCGTAATTTTCATCAATTATGTTTGTCCGCGCCTTTTAGTTGACCGTAAACATCTTAGAACTTCACATATGAGTTAAGATGAATCTAGGGTGCAGTTATGTAATATATGTCCACTAAAATCGCAATGGTACCTATGTTTTTATTTCATGAACACTTAATAGAGTTAAGGTAAGACAATTTTAGAAGACAGCAAGCTTGTCTCACGCCTGAATCGCAAGCAAAGAAAAAGTTGCTCTTCACTTTCCTCTGACCATTGTGCACAACGCGACGGCATCAGGGGTCCCACCAAGCTGAACACTCACTTTCCCCTTTCTCCAGTCTTGTGTTCTTGTCTTCTCGGGAGCTCCCATGAGGGAAGCCGGTCCAGCTTCGATCCACCGCGTGTGAGGACTGATCTGATGCCCCCCTCATTTCCTTCTTGATCGTCCTCACCTGCACGCACCCCACGTCAAGGGTAAGTGGTACGGCCACGCTGTGGCTTTCTACAACAGCTGGTTTGGATCCCCCCGTGCCTCGTGGTCGTGGATCTCTCGGGCCAGTGAACGGCGACGGAGGGGTTGCAGGTCCCGAATAGCCGTTGCGCGAGGGAGGAGGCGAGCTCGTCGAAGTCGATTGCCGTTGCAGTCGGCCTCCATGGAGGCGATGAGGGTGTCGATCTCGTCCCCCGCAGCTAGCTTGGATCCTGCGCGAGTGTGAGGTTTCCTGGAGGCGTTGTCATCCAGAAGCGCCGAACCGGACGCGTCGTTGTTGTCCCAAAGCGAGACAGCTTATCACGCTGTCTTCATTCTTGATAGCTGCAGCCCGGCTCTGGCGTTGCATTCTTCCACCTGCAGGTCCCTCCTTCTCCCTTCCCCTTTTCTGATTTTGTGCGATTGCACCAGTATAATCTGCACCATTTATGTATTTTGTGCTCCTACATATTGTCTGATGTTGGTTTTCATCAGATTGACTTCTGGTCCATCAACTACATAATCATTGTAAGTTATACATGCCAAACATAACTACGGGCATAATGTTAATTTGTTTATGTCCCTCCACTTTTTTTCCTGGCTTGTGACCGGCATCGGCACGGAAGTGTTAGCCCCCCTACCCCCATTAATATTCAGCATACTTAAGAAATACTCCGTCCGTTCCTAAATATAAGTCTTTGTAGAGATTCCACTATGAACCACATGCGGATGTATATAGATGTATTTAGAGTGTAGATTCACTCATTTTGCTCCTTATCTAATCCATAGTGGAATCTCTACAAAGACTTATTTAGGAACGGAGGAAGTAGTTGTTTTATTTGGGCTTCACTATAGTTTTAATAATTCCCAAAGATAAACTGAGATTTATAATAACTGAATAGGAAAATTGATCTGGTTACATTATACATATAAAACATAATGATGCATGGGCACTCACTATTGGCCTGTACTGTATAATAAGATTCAAATATCAGGTATCACATAATATAGATTGTTGATACTAATTGATATATTGAGCTATTTCCATCAAATGTTGATGCATGTTTCCAATGCTTTGAACAAACAAATGAAACTATCAGAAAATGTATTTCATATTTTACATCCTACAAAGTAGGAAACTGGGAACATAATGAGAAGAAAAGAATGAATATAGGAAGAAGCGGAAATTATGTTGATACATGCACTTAAATGAGTCTTCCTTCTGGTTATTTTCTTGCTTCATTGGCATTGCGACCGGATGATTAGGACTATGCCCAATCGTAATGCTTGAAAATACTGGGCTGAGTAATCATATCCTTGTGATAGCCGCTTAAGACATCCTCAAGACGCGGCAACTTCTTTAAGCGACCGTTTGTTTACATCAATTTGTGAAATAAACCTATGATGGTTGCCTTTCAAATTGGGTAATTTGAACAATGTTATACCAACCAGTAGTCGAATTCCTAGTTGTGCTAATGCGCTAACCAAGAAAAGTTAGATTATGTAGTGTCAAGAAAATCATATGAAGCAGCAACTATTAGGCAGTTAATTGGTCTCACCATTTGACACTAAATATCCTGCAGAGTCTGGATGTTGCCGGGATTAATTGACTTGCTGCCCAGGAGCGCTGAACTTAGCTTCATCCTACTTCTTGTAGGACATTGTAGTAAACAGATTACTTTAATCACCTGAGACATGCAGTGGCATATGTTATGGTTAAGATTGAATATCGCAATCCATGGCAGGGCAAGGATCGAAGGTACGGCGCACCTGCTGCTGGTACTCGTTTGTCCAGTCTGGAGAATACATCCTCATGTAGGAGACACAATGGGGTGCTCTCCGAGCAGGAATGACCGAGGCAAGCCACTGGCACCGGGTTGCTGACTCCTGCTGCTCTCATTCTAGTTCGAGCTACAGATCATGAATCATGAGGAAGCAATATACATGTCAAGTTGTTAACTTCTCAGAGCATGTATATTAGTATGGACTGCACTATAGACATATCCTACAATAGGTTGTCTTTTCGGTTCTCTGCATAGACTTTTGATTGGATGAAACATTAAGTATCTATTGATTGGCACTAATTATTCTGTGTTCTCTATGGCCATTGCTTGTTAGATACAGTATAATATTGTCCTTCATCCCTGTGTTTGACGTAGTTCTACGACCAGAAAAGACGGAAATAGACTAAAAATAATTGATTCTAAAATAAACATAATTAATGTATGCAACAACCATCATGATTATTTAAGCACCATTGCAATCCCAAACTCCACGTTTAATGATATGCAAGCAAGGATCGAGGCCACGTGATGAAAATTGAAGAGGGATTTAAAAGGGAAGACGTCTACAAATTGATGATGGATTTAAAAGGGAAGACGCCTACAGAAGCAGCAGTATGGATTCACGGAATCAATGTGAACTAATCATACATGGAGACCTAGACATTTGCGGGAAAACATACCTGGCAATGGAATTGATGGAACAGTGGAAACTCATCCCATGGCGACGATGAATGATCGACATGGCAAAGGAACGATGCGTTCACGGCGGCGCCGAGACGGATGGAGAGCCACGTCCCCTGATTGATCCCTTTTTCTGATCCGTGTTTTTTGGGGCACCTTTGTGAGATACAAGAGGCGTGGAGAAAAGCTTAGGGCATAGTGGGTAATTTCGAGGTGTTACTAAATTGTTTCTAAGATCTAACGATTGTGGTTATCTCTCCTAATAAATTAAGGGACAGATGTTTCTAATTTTTGTGAGATTTTCTAGCTTAATTACTTTGTTTTTTTACGTGGGCGAGATAACTTATTAAGGGCATTGGTGGGTAATTTTCATTCTTTTCAATCCATTGGCTGTGCTCGTCTAATCGGTTTCAATTGAAGGCCAGATGTTTCTAATTATTATGGGATTTTCTAGGTAATTCTCTTTTTTCTGGTTACCCCGTAAAGCATTACGTGGGCGAGATAACTTATTAAGGGCATTGGTGGGTAATTTTCATTCTTTTCAATCCATTGGTTGTGCTCGTCTAATCGGTTTCAATTGATGGCCAGATGTTTCTAATTATTATGGGATTTTCTAGGTAATTCTCTTTTTTCTGGTTACCCCATAAAGCACTTTTTATATATAATAAATAGATGATGGTTCGGAAAATTGTGCTCAATTGTTAGAAGAAGAAGTCAATAAAATGTTTGGCACAAAATATTTGAATGATGAGCATGATTGCAATGTTGTTAGTATGAATTCTTTGTATATCCATGATGCTAATAATATGCAAAGCCATAAGCTTGGGGATACTATGTTTGATGAAGATGATATTTTTAACCCCCCGAGTTTTGATGAGAATATTTACTATGGTGAAAGCATGCCTCCAATTTATGATGATTATGATGATGACATGTATGCTATAAAGAATAATGATAACCATGAAACTTGTCATCATGATTTTAATTTTCAGTCCCATGATAGTTATTTTGTTGAGTTTGCTCCCACTACTATTGATGAGAAGAAATTCGCTTATGTGGAGAGCAATAAGTTTTCTATGCTTTTGTGTCATGAAAAGAATGCTTTATGTGATAGCTATATTGTTGAATTCATTCATGATGCTACTGAAAATTATTATGAGGGAGGCACTTGTGCTTGTAGGAATTGCAATAATATCAAGTTTCCTCTCTATGTGTTGAAAATCTTGAAGTTATGTTTGTTTTGCCTTCCTATGATAATTGATTCTTGTTCCCATAAATTGTTTGATAACAAAATCCCTATGCATAGGAAGTGGGTTAGGCTTAAATGTGCTTGCCATGTGTTTCATGATGCTATCTTTATGTTTCAATTCTTATCTTGTATGCGAGCATCATTGAAATCATCCTGCCTAGCTTAAAAGGCATTAAAGAAAAGCCCTTGTTGGGAGACAACCCAACACTTTTACCTACTGTTTTTGTGTGTTAACATGATTATGCTACTGTATTGATCATGTTTTATTGCTTTTTTCAATAAAATGCCAAGTAAAGCCTTTGAGATCATGTTGGCTGTTAGTTGATTTGACCCTGCTGAAAAGCAGAAACTTTGCGCTCACAAAAATGGGTCCCATTTTTAACAGAAGAGTGCTTTTGAGTTGATTCTTTTTGCAGAAGTTTAATATACAAATTGCACACGTGGTACAATTTGTTTCATAATTGTCTGAGTAGCAGAACTATGGTAGTTATCCATATCATTACAGACTGTTCTGTTTTTGACATATTCTGTTTTCAATGCACAGTTTGCTTGCTTTCTAGTTTCTATGGCTTATATTGCTCAATATAAATTATCGAAATGATATGGTACAGTAGTAATTGTGTGAAAACAATTATGAGTCTTGTCTTTGACAGTACAAAAGTGAAATGGTTTGCTCTTTATCATACTAACCTATCTCACAAAGTTCCGTTAAGTTTTGGGTGATTGAAGTTTTCAAGTTTTGGGTGACATATCGATATGAGGAGAATAAGGAGTGACAAGACCCTAAGCTTGGGGATGCCCAAGGCACCCCAAGTTAATATCCAAGGAAGATCCAAGCAACTAAGTTTGGGGATGCCCCGGAAGGCATCCCCTCTTTCGTCTCCAACATTATCGGTACCCTCACTTGGAGCTATGTTTTCATTCATCACATGATATGAGTTTTACTTGAAGCATCAATTTATTTTGTTAGGATTTGCTTGCTGTTATTTAGAATAATTTCTTGCATCTTTCTTTTCAATAAAAATGTCAAGGATAGCCTTTACCATACTTATTTTACAAGTCTACATGTTGCTGTTTGAAAACAGAAAGTTTACCGCTGTTGCAAAAATTCCCTAGAAAAGTCAGAGTGTGATAAAATGTTGAAACTTTTTTCATAATGATCTCTGATAAATTCTCTACAGTTTGGTGGATTTTCATAATTTTTGGAGTTGAATAACTATTGATACTCTTGCATTCTTTATAGACTGTACTATTTTGACAGATTGTTGTTATGTTTGCATTGTTTGCATATGTTTGCTTGTTTAATGATTCTATTTGAGGATAGGAGTATTAAATATGCAGAGGAATTTAGTATGCAATGTTGAATAATAATTTTAGTGATTTGCTACAGTAGAGAATGATAAGGTTTTTGCATTGGTTTATACTAACTTATCTCACAAGTTCTTGTTGAGTTTTGTGTAGATGAAGCTTTTGAGATTTAGGAAAACCGTGATATGAGAGGAATTAAGGAGGCACAAAAGCTCAAGCTTGGGGATGCCCAAGGCACCCCAAGATAATATTTCAAGAAGTCTCAAGCATCTAAGCTTGGGGATGCCCCGGTAGGCATCCCACCTTTCTTCTTCAACAATTATCGGTTAGTATCGGATGAGCCTAAGTTTTTGCTTCTTCACATGAGTTGTGCTATTCTTGAAATGTCATTTTATTTTATTTTGCTTGATGTTTTAATAAAAGACTTAGATCTGAAAGTTTTAAATAAGAGAGAGTCCTCACATAGCTATCTATTTACTTAACTACTCGCATGATCTTCACTTATATCTTTTTGGAGTAGTTTGTCATTTACTCTTGTGCTTCACTTATATCCTATGAGTAAATTGTTGAATAAATTGAATGTCATGAAGTTGAAATTATATCATGCCTAGTGGTAGCTTCACATTTGGGTTTAGAAAGTGAAACCTTTTGAGGCTTGACAATCACAATATTGGTCATACAAGCAATTCACGAATAATTAGTATAAGGAAGAGAACTTTCACATGCAAATACACTATCATAGAAATCTTTTGTGATTGTAAGCCCCCATCAAAATATTATATGCCAAAATTGTTGACGTTGGACAAGGAAGACAACGTAATGATTTATGTTTGCTCATACTCACATAGAAGTTATATTGTCATAGATCCTTCAACATGTGGTGCTTGCCCCCCATCTTTGCTAGCCAAAAACTCCACACCAAGTAGAGATACTACTTGTGCATCCAAAAACCCTTAAACCCAAATCTTATTTTCAAGAGTCCACCATACCTACCTATATGCGGTATTTCCGTGCCGTTCTAAGCAAATTTGTATGTGCCATCTCTGATTTTCAAAAATAAATTTCTCTTTTGTGTGCTCGTACCGCTCGCGAGGCGGTGAGGGGTGGCCAGTATTTTCCATGCTAAATGTGTTATTCTCACGATGAATGTTTATTCACTTGTCATTGCACGAGAGTAAGGCAAAGGTTTTAGGGATGCCCAGTCCCGAAATGAAAAATGAATTTACTTTATGTTGTCAAATAATAAATTCCTTGGAAAGTGTTGGTATGGAGGGCACCCGTGGATACGGCTAGCCATGGAAAGTGAAAGTATGGTGGAAAAAGGAATAAACTTTATTTTCTATTTGGGAACCGCCTATGATATATCTAGCATGGAAAGTGTTGGGAGCTCTAAGTCGTTTTCGTTGGTTGGAAAAGTATACCTCTCAGAATGTTTTTATCTCTCAATTTTCGCTTTGAGCTCTGGCACCTCTACAAATCCCTACTTCCCTCTACGAAGGTCCTATCTTTTACTTTTCAGTATTTACTTTTATGCAAAGAGTCAAAGTATTTATCTATATTCCTTTTTATTTCTCTCTTTTGGCAAGCATCATGTGGTGAGGAAAAATCTAGGCACATATGTCCAGTTGAATATGGGTAGCATGAGTTATTATTGTTGACATCACCCTTGAGGTGAATACGTTGGGAGGCAAAACAATAAGCCCCTATCTTTCTATGTGTCCAGTTGAAACGTTTTGCTCATGTGTATGCGGTGAGTGTTAGTAATCATAGAAGACTATGATGGTTGAGTATGCGGAGCTCTTACTTAAACTCTGTTGAATAAGTTGAATTGCAATTGCTTGGTGACTAAGAACATAGGTTGTTGAGTTTCAAGAGAGTTCATTGTTTAAACCTTAACATGTGAATTGGTTGCCACTACAACATGAGAAATTTTATGAGAAGGAATTGTTGTTATGATGCTAGGGAAAGTGATTGAAACTGTCATTGATTAAACTTATGCGCTTTGCTAGCATTCACACTTGATAAATTATTTCTGTTATCATTTACCTACTCGAGGACGAGTAGGAATTAAGCTTGGGGATGCTGATACGTCTCCAACATATCTATAATTTATGAAGTATTCATGCTGTTATTTTATCATTCTTGGATGTTTGACAATCATTTTATAGCAACTTTATATCATTTTTTGGGACTAACCTATTGACCCAGTGCCAGTTGCTGTTTTTTGCTTCTTTTTTACATCGCAGGAAATCAATATCAAACGGAGTCCAAACACCGCGAAACTCCACGGAGATTTTTTTATGGGACAGAAGACTCCCGATGGGCCAAAGAAGCACCTGGGGGGTACCGCGAGGGGGGCACAACCCACCAGGCCGCGTCAGGCCCCCCTGGCGCGCCCAGGTGGGTTGTGCCCACCTCGGTGGCCCCCCGCGCCCCTTCTTTGCACTATAAATTCCCAAATATTCCGAAACCCTTCGGGGTTATCCTAGATCAGAAGTTCCGCCGCTGCAGGGCTCCGTAGCCACCGAAAACCAATCTAGACCCATTCTGGCACCCTGCCGGAGGGGGGAATCATCTCCGATGGCCATCTTCATCATCCCGGTGGCCACCACGATGAGGAGGGAGTAGTCCACCCTCAGGGCTGAGGGTTTGTACCAGTAGCTATGTGTTTGATCTCTCTCTCTGTCTCTCTCTCTCTCTCTCTGTCTCTCTCTCTCGTGATCTATATCATGGGCTTTGTTAATATAGTCGGATCATATGATATTTCTCCCCTCTATACTCTTGTTGTGATGAATTGAGTCTTTACCCTTTGAAGTTTTGTCTTGTCGGATTGAATGTACAGATCTGAGAACACATGATGTATGTCTTGCGGTATGAATACTTGAGGTGACAATGGGGTATCATATTGATTCACTTGATGTATGTTATGGCACTCAACTTGCGGATTCCCGAGGTGACTTTGGGGTAATCTATGCATAGGGGTTGATGCACGTTTTTATTATCTTTTCTCCAACGGAAACTTTGGGGTCTCTTCATAGTTCTTTGTGTGGATTGAGTATTATAAATATGAATTTGCTTTGGTGTTATTCTAGTACGAACTCTAGGATAGATCGAACAAAAAAATAGCTTTGTGTTATTTTAGTACGAACTCTTGAATAGATCGAACAGAACGAATATCTTTGAGGTGGTTTTGTACCCTACAAACAATTCCTGTCTTTTATTCTCCGCTAATAGGCACTCGGGAGTGATTCTTTATTGCACTTTGATGGATAATCATATGATCCAACTATGTTAGCATCGTTGAGAGGTTGCACTAGCGAAAGTACGGACCCTAGGCCTCATTTTTAAGCATTGCAACACCGTTTTTGTGCCCGTTTACTACTTGCTACCTTGATGTTTTTAGTTATTCAGATTAGAAAAGTATATTTCTACCATCAGTATTACACTTTTATCACCATCTCTTCGCCGAACTAGTGCACCTATACAATTTGCCATTGTATTGGATGTGTTAACACAAGAGATTTCTTGTATTTGGTTGCAGGGTCGTTTGAGAGAGACCATCTTCATCCTACACCTCTCACGGATTGATAAACCTTAGGTCATCCACTTGAGGGAAAATTGCTACTGTCCTACAAAACTCTGCGCTTGGAGGCCCAACACATGTCTACAAGAATAAAGTTGCGTAGTAGACATCAGTCGCACCTCCGCCTTTCTCCGAGTTTGGAGGTCATTGTCCGATGACTCCCTTGGCACTTTTCTTGGAGGCAAACTTCCTAAAGAAACTCATCTTATTCCTATAAATAAAATTCTGAAATTTTTGTCCACAAAATTTTTGTCAACAAAACTTCACAAGATTGATAGCACCTACTCATAAGGTGGCATAGAGGCTATATTGAGCATTCAAACTACTTGAAACTCTAAGAATTCAACATGCAAGCTCATCTACAGCAGCACCAAGAGTAGATAATTATTCAAAATATAATCCAGTAAAGCAAAAACTAATTGGGGCAATGGAGGAGTCACATACCAAGTAGCAATCCCCCCAAATAGTTTCGAAAACGGAGCTTCGAGCAAAGAGATCGAAATCCACGGGTTTGAGAGCAAGAACATGAGAGAGAGATAGAGAGAGTAATGGTGATTTTTTCTGGAGGTAGGTGATGACATGGGCTAAAGAGATAAGTGAGGGGGCCCACGTGGGGACCATAATCCACCTGGGCGCGCCTGGGGCTGCTGGTGCGCCCAGGTGGGTTGTGCCCACTTGGTGACCCCCCTGTGATGTTATTTGTACTAAAAGTTCAGAAATATTCAAAAAAAATCATATTAAATTTTCGGGCATTCCAAGAACTTTTATTTTTGGGTCATTTTTTATTGCACGAGAAATTCAGAAAATAGACAGAACATGGCATTTTATTTTATTTGACTAAGAAAAACAGAAAATAAAAGTTGGGAGCAGAAGGTTGTGCTTACTAAATCCATCAACTTCATACCTCTCGAAAATGATCCATTAATAAGGTTGATCAAGTCTTATTAACAACCACCTTCGATTAGCATGAAACCGAAGAACTTTTGTAAAACACTAAGTTACCTCAATGGGGATATGCATGTCCCCAACAATAAGCATTTCATATTTATTTTTGGCAGTAGGTAGAGGTAGTTGAAAACTTCCAATAGTGAGTGTCAGAGATTTTTCAATAACATTGGAACCATTCACTTGGAATTGTTTCTTCGAAAAGTGCACCGTATGTTCATTAACATTGATATGGAAAGTGACCTTGCTTTTATTGCAGTCAATAAAAAACCCTGCAATATTCAAAAAGGGTCTACCGGGGACAATCAACATGTTTTCATCCTCAGGCATCTCAAGTATAACAAAGTCAGTTAAGATAGTAACATTTTCAACAACAACGGGAACATCCTCACAAATACCGATAGGTATGGCAGTTGATTTGTCAGCCATTTGCAAAGATATTTCAGCAGGTGTGAGTTTATTCAAATCAAGTCTTTTGTATAAGGAGAAAGGCATAACACTGACACCAGCTCCTAAATCACACAAAGTGGTTTTAACATAATTTATTTTGATGGCGCAAGGTATAGTTGGTATTCCTGGATCTCCAAGTTTTTAAGGTACTCCATCCTTAAAAGAATAATTAGAAAGCATGGTGGAGATTTCAACTTCAGGTATTTTTGTCTTATTAGTGATGATGTCTTTCATATATTGTGCATAAGGGGCCATCTTTAGAATATCAGTCAAGCGAGTGCACAAAAAGACTGGCCTGAGCATTTCAGCAAAGCGTTCAAATTCCTCATCATCTTTCTTCTTAGTCGATTTAGGTGGAAAGGGTATGGGTTTTTGAACCTATGGTTCTCTTTCTCTTCCATGTTTTCTAGAAACAAAGTCTCTTTTATCATACCTTTTATTTTTAGATTGTGGGTAATCAAGATCAACAGCTGGTTCTATTTCAACATCACTATCTGGTTGTTTATCGTTGTCCGGTTGAGTGTCTACATGAACATCATCATTATCTTTTTCATTATCACTAGGTGAATGTTCATTACCAGATTGAGTTTCAGCATCAGAAATAGAAGCATGATTATCATCAGGAGGCTTTTCTATCTCAGGTTCACTAGAGGCATGCAAAGTCCTATCATTTTTCTTTTTCTTCTTCTTTTTAGAAGGACTAGGTGCATTAGTGTTGATTCTTTGAGAGTCTTGTTCAATTCTTTTAGGGTGACCCTTAGGATAACTTGGTTCCTAAGTCATCCTACCTCCCCTAGTTACTACTCTAATAGCATGATCATTCATATTATTATTCATTTCATCAAGTAATTCTCTTTGAGATTTACCAACTTGTTCTAGTTGAGTATGAACCATAGAGGCATGTTTTCCTACACCTCTAACATCATTGGAGATTCTAAATAACAAGTCACTCAAGCGAGCAATCATATCAGAGTTGTATTTCAATTGTATCATGACATTTCATTGAAGTGATCTTGCTTTCTAATGTATTTATCAAACTCATAAAGGCATTGACTGGGATGCATATTATAAGGATTGTCCTTTTCATCAAATTTCACTAAAGAGTTTACCTCTACCACCTTGGGTGATGGTGTATCAAGTCCATGTATCTCTTCAATAGGAGGTAAATTTTTAACATCCTCTGCTTTAATACCCTTTTCCTTCATAGATTTCTTTGCCTCTTGCTTGTCTTCCGGACTGAGATATAAGATACCCCTCGTCTTTGGAGTGGATTATGCAGTGGTTTAGGAACAGTCCAATCATCATAATTTTTCAATATATTATTCAATAATTCCTCAGCTTGTCCAACAGTTCGTTCCCAGAAAACACAACCAGCACAACTATCTAGGAAGTCCCTAGAAGCATCAATTAGTCCATTATAGAAGATATCAAGTATTTCATTTTTCTTAAGAGGATGATCAGGCAAAGAATTAAGCAATTGGAGAAGCCTCCCCCAAGCTTGATGGAGACTCTCTTTTTCAATTTGCACAAAGTTAAATATTTCCTGTAAGGCAGCTTGTTTCTTATGAACAGGGAAATATATTCCAGAGAAGTAATAAGTCATATCCTGGGGACTTCACACACAACCAAGAGCAACAATATTGTATCATATCTTAGCATCACCCTTTAGTGAGAATGGAAATAATATGAGGATATAGTAGTAGCGAATCTTCTCATCATAAGCAAATAGGGTGGCTATATCATTTAATTTAGTAAGTTGTGCCACCAAAGTTTCAGTCTCATAGCCATGGAAAGGATGAGATTCAACCAAAGTAATTAACTCTAGGTCGAGAGAGAAATCATAATCCTTATCATCAACAAATATAGGTGAAGTAGCAAACTTAGGATCACATTTCATTCTGGCATTCAAAGATTTCTCTTCCAGTTTGCATAATAATTTCTTAAGATCATCTCTATCATTACAAGGAAGAAAATCTCTAGTTGTCTCCTCATCCATAACATAACCTTCAGGTACCTTAGGCAATTCATATCTAGGAGAGCTAGGCCTGATAGGTGTTTCAAGATTTTCAGTTTCAAGTACTTCATCAGTTTCAACATTCTCAATATCTTTAGCTCTAGCAATTTGTTCATCAAGAAATTCACCTAGTGGCATATTATCATCAAGCAAGGTACTAGCATCATCATGAGTAGCATTCATAGCAGAAGTAGCATCATCAATAACTTGCGACATATCAGGATTAATAGCATGTGGTGGTGTTGCAAGTCTAATCAAAATAGAAGGTGAATCAAGTGCAGAGCTAGATGGTAGTTCCTTACCTCTCCTCATCTTATAGGGAAAAATCTTAGTCTTGGTATCCTTCAGATTCTTCATAGTGATAAATAGATAATAATCCCAAGTGACCCAACAAATATAGCTATGTTCCCCTGCAACGGCGCCAGAAAAAGGTCTTGATAACCCACAAGTATGTGGGATCTAGTTTTCGAGGGTAGAGTATTCAACCCAAATTTATAGATTCGACACAAGGGGAGCCAAAGAATATTTGCAAGTATTAGCAGTTGAGTTGTCCATTCAACCACACCTGGAGATTAATTATCTGCAGCAATATGATCAGTAGCAATAATATGATAGTTTTGATAGTAGTGGTAACAGTAGCAATAACGATAACAATGATAGCAATGATTTTGTAGCATAGTAACTTAGCAAGAACAATACGTGGAAAATTCATAGGCATTGGATCGGTGGATTCATTGGATGATATTCATCATATAACAGTCATAACCTAGGGCGATACAAAACTAGCTCCAGTTCATAAATATAATGTAGGCATGTATTCCGTAATAGTCATACGTGCTTATGGAAATAACTGGCATGACATCTTTTGTCCTACCCTCCCGTGGCAGCGGGGTCCATAAGGAAACTCAGGGATACTAAGGCCTACTTTTGATAGAGAACCGGAACAAAACATTAACACAAGGTGAATACATGAACTCCTCAAACTACGATCATCACCGAAAAGTATCCCAATTACTGTCACACCGGGGTTTACGGATCATAACACGTAATGGGTGAATATGACTTGCAAGATCGGATCTAGAACATAGATAGAATGGTGATAACATAAATGGTTCAGATCTGAAATCAGGGCAACCGGGCCCAAAGTGACAAGGATTAAGCATGGAAAAGTCATAACAACATCAAACTCAGAACATAATGGATACTAGGGATCAAGCCCTAACAAAACTAACTCGATTACATGATGAATCTCATCCAACTCCTCACCGACCAGCGAGCCTACGAATGAATTACTCACTCCCGGTGGGGAGCATCATGGAATTGGCGATGGAGAAGGGTTGGTGATGATGAAGATCGAAGATTCCCCTCTCCGGAGCCCCAAACGGGCTCCAGATCTGGCCTCCCAATGAAGAACAGGAGGTGGCGGCGGCTCCATCTCGTGAAACCTGATAATTCTTTCTCCCTGATTTTTCTCTCCAAAAATATGATTTTATAGTGTCAGAGATAGGGTCAGCGGGGCCACTTGGTGGGAACAACCCACTGATACGTCTCCGTCGTATCTATAATTTTTTATTGTTCCATGCCAATATTCTACAAATTTTACATACTTTTGGCAACTTTTTATACTATTTTTGGGGACTAACATATCGATCTAGTGCCCAGTGCCAGTTCCTGTTTGTTGCATGTTTTTTATTTCGCAGAAAACCCATATCAAACGTCATCACCAACTCTTCCCCCCTGTATGCAGCGGTGTAACCCCTCTTTTACCCGCTGTAATCTCTACTTAAACATGGTGCTCAACGCTATATATTATTTCCCAATGATGTATGGATATCCTATGATGTTTGAGTAGATCCGTTTTGTCCTATGGGTTAATTGATGATCGTGATTGGTTTGAGTTGCATGTTTTATTATTGGTGTTGTCCTATGGTGCTCTCCGTGTCGCACAAGCGTGAGGGATCCCCGCTGTAGGGTTTGCAATATGTTCATGGTTTGCTTATTGTCTGTGTTGCATGAGTGACTGAAACACAAACATAGATAAGTGGGTCATGGAGTATGGGAATAAAGAGGACTTGATACTTTAATGCTATGGTTGGGTTTTACCTTAATGATCTTTAGTAGTTGCGGATGCTTGCTAGAGTTCCAATCATAAGTGCATATGATCCAAGAAGAGAAAGTATGTTAGCTTATGCCTCTCCCTCATATGAAATTGCAATAATGATTACCGGTCTAGTTATCGATTTCCTAGGGACAAATAACTTTCTTGTGTGACAACAACCTCTCTACTAAAACTAACTTAGTTGTGTCTTTATCAAACAGCCCCTACTTTTTATTTACGCGCTCTTTATTATCTTGCAAACCTATCCCGTTACACCTACAAAGTACTTCTAGTTTCATACTTGTTCTAGGTAAAGCGAACGTTAAGCGTGCGTAGAGTTGTATCGGTGGTCGATAGAACTTGAGGGAATATTTGTTCTACCTTTAGCTCCTCGTTGGGTTCGACACTCTTACTTATCGAAAGAGGCTACAATTGATCCCCTATACTTGTGGGTTATCAAGACCTTTTTCTGGCGCCGTTGCCGGGGAGTTATAGCGTGGGGTGAATGTTCTCGCGTGTGCTTGTTTGCTTTATCACTAAGTAATTTTTATTTGCTGTTCTAAGTTGTTCTCTATCTTTAGTTATGGATATGGAACACGAAATACCAAAAAATAGGTTTACTTGCTACTCATGGAGATGGGGAACCTCCTAAAACCCTCGATGCTCATTATGTGAAAGATATTATGTACTACTTTGATAATCCTGAGAAAACCCCATTCAACTTTGTAATGGGAGACACGTTGGATCAACGTGAATACTTTAGGGATTATCGCTTGACTCAAAAAGGGAAACTATTATGGGATCAAATTTATATGTTGCATTGGTATGCTCGGCAACTATGCTTGAGATATGATTATACTTGTTGCTCTAGGATGAAGGCTCCACACCTTCCCTTTTCATGTGAATTTAATGATAATGAAACCTTAGCTTCTTATGCTAATGGTATATATGATTACTATGATGTGGAACAAATAGAAGAGTTCATTGCTTTTATGGGTGCTTATGAAATTGAATCTTTGTTTAAAGAGTTTGAAGATTTTGATGATTCAGTTTATAGACCTGAAAATTTAGATATACTTAAATATTGCTATGAGAATTATGAATTCAATTCCGATATTGATGAATTTATTGAGAGAGTCTCCGCTGTCCAAGAAGAGACTAATATTTTGCAGGAGTCTATGGAAGAAGAAATTAATGACATTGTGAGCTCATTGGATGAAAAAGATGAGGAGGAGAGCGAAGAACAAAAGGAGGAAGAGCGGATTGATCACCCGTGCCCACCTTCTAATGAGAGTAGCTCTTCAACTCATACATTGTTTAATTTCCCTTCGTGCTTACCGAAGGATGAATGCTATGATGGTTGTCATGATCCCGTTGATTCTTTTGAAACATCCGTTTTTGATGATGCTTGCTATGCTTGTGGCCAAGATGCCAATATGAATTATGCTTATGGAGATGAACTTGCTATAGTTCCTTATGTTAAACATGAAATTTTTGCTATTGCACCCACACATGATAGTCCTATTATCTTTTTGAATTCCCCCGACTACACTATATCGGAGAAGTTTGCCCTTATTAAGGATTATATTGATGGGTTGCGTTTTACTACTACACATGATGATTTTGATAGATATAATATGCATGTGCTTGATGCTCCTACTTGCAATTATTATGAGAGAGGAACTATATCTCCACCTCTCTTTTTCCCACATGATAAAATTGCAAGAAACTCTTTATACTATGCATTGGCCTTTACTATGTGTGCATGAATTGTTCTTTTATGACATGCCGATGCATAGGAAGAGATTTAGACTTCGTTGTTGCATGATATATGTTACTTTGTGCTCACTACTAAATCACGAATCATTGTTAATTAAAAGTGGCTTTGATATACCTTGGGATCTGGGTGGATTCATTACTTGAGCACTATATGCCTAGCTTAATGGCTTTAAAGAAAGCGCTGCCGGGGAGACAACCCGAAAGTTTTAGAGAGTCATTTATTTCTGTTGTGTGCTTTATAAAGTTTAAAAATAAAAATAATGTGCCAAGGTTTGCCTTTAGGTTGTTTTAGGTTACTTGTTGGTTTGTGCGGTGCAGAACAGAAACTTTGGCTATAGTGCGCGATTTTACATTTTTTTACTGGAACGTCAAACGGTTCTGAAACTTTTTGCACTGTCTTTATATACAAATTGTTTATTTTTCCTAGTTTTTGCAGAATTTTTGGAGTACCATAAGTATTGTTAATGTTCAGATTACTACAGACTGTCCGGTTTAAGACAGATTCTGTTTTTGATGCATAGTTTGCTTGTTTTGATGAAACTACCAATTTCTATCAGTGGATTAAGCCATGGAAAAGTTATATTACTGTAGCTACAATGCAAAAACAAAATATGAATTGGTTTGCAATAGTAATTAGAGTAGTGATTTTCTTTATTATACTAACGGATCTTACCGAGTTTTCTGTTGAGTTTTGTGTGGATGAAATGTTCGAAGATCGAGGAGGTCTCGATGTGAGGAGAAGGAGGAGAGGCAAGAGCTCAAGCTTGGGGATGCCCAAGGCACCCCAAGTAAATATTCAAGGAGACTCAAGTGTCTAAGCTTGGGGATGCCCCGGAAGGCATCCCATCTTTCTTCAACAAGTATCGGTATGTTTTCGGATTCATTTCGTTCATGCGATATGTGCAAATCTTGGAGCGTCTTTTGCATTTAGTTTTCACTTTTCTTTTATGCACCATGCTGGTATGAGATAGTCCTTGGTTGATTTATAGAATGCTCATTGCACTTCACTTATATTTTTTGAGTATAGCTTTATAGAATGCTTCATGTGCTTCACTTATATCATTTGAAGTTTGGATTGCCTGTTTCTCTTCACATAGAAAACCGCCATTTGTAGAATGCTCTTTTGCTTCACTTATATTTGTTAGAGCGTGGGCATATCTTTTGTAGAAAGAATTAAACTCTCCTGCTTCACTTATATCTATTTAGAGAGATGACAGGAACTGGTCATTCACATGGTTAGTCATAAAATCCTACATAAAACTTGTAGATCACTGAATATGATATGTTTGATTCCTTGCAATAGTTTTGCGATATAAAGATGGTGATATTAGAGTCATGCTAGAAATACTTGTGTTGAAGTTTGTGATTCCCGTAGCATGCACGTATGGTGAACCGTTATGTGATGAAGTCGGAGCATGATTTATTTATTTATTGTCTTCCCTATGAGTGGCGGTCGGGGACGAGCGATGGTCTTTTCCTACCAATCTATCCCCCTAGGAGCATGCGTGTAGTACTTTGTTTCGATGACTAATATATTTTTGCAATAAGTATGTGAGTTCTTTATGACTAATGTTGAGTCCATGGATTATACGCACTCTCACCCTTCCATCCTTGCTAGCCTCTTAGGTACCGTGCTGTCAGATCACGGGTTCCGGCAAAACCCTCGAGGTTCGAACACTGGGGTGTGTGCGAAGATCTCCTCTGTACCGATCCACGCCCTAGCTCTCTAAGATCTCGCGGACGAACTCGACGAACTCACAAGACAAAGACAAGATTTATACTGGTTCGGGCCACCGTTGTGGTGTAATACCCTACTCCAGTGTGGTGGTGGTGGATTGCCTCTTGGGCTGATGATGAACAGTACAAGGGGAAGAACAACCTCCTGAAGTTGAGGTGTTCTTGTGCTCGACGAACTTGTGTGGGTGAGATGCCTCTGAATGATTCCTTCTCTCGTTCACTCGTTGCCTCTACTGTGGTGGCTCGTTCTACTTATATAGGCCCTGGTCCTCTCCCCAAATATTTTAGCAGGAAGGGAGCCAACAACGGCCAATTTGAAAGGGGACAACTAGTACAGGTTATCCTGACAAAAGCGGTCTTCGCCTGCAAAAGGCTCTGGTGGTGACGTCGTCTCGGGCTCCATGGTGACCTCGCGCCTGCGCTTGCCCCCTTGGCACAAAAGGGGAAACAAGGACGCTGCGCGCGCTGGCATCTGCCTGGTTTCGGTCGTCATGGCTCACGTCACGAGAACCTCACGAGGTTTGCCTTGCCTTGATCTCTCCGCCCCTCATGAGCTTGCCTGGCGAGGCCGCTCCTGAGGAGGTCTTGCGTCGCCCGCCTCGCGAGGCTTGGCCCCTCGCGAGGCTTGGCCCCTCGCGAGGGTCTTGAATGCCTTGTTGATGAAGATGGGCCGCACAGGCCTGCTAGCTCAGCCACGCCGTGGGCCGCAGGCAGGCAAGTCTGGGGACCCCCGTTCCTAGAACGCCGACACATGCATTGCCCTTTCTCACCTCGAGTGTTGGTGCAAACTTCGCCGGTGCATCCAAACCCCGTGATACGATACGCTCTATCACACATAAGCCTCCTTATATCTTCCTCAAAACAACCACCATACCTACCTATTATGGCATTTCCATAGCCATTCCGAGATATATTGCCATGCAACTTCCATCATCATCATATACATGACTTGAGCATTCATTGTCATATTGCTTTGCATGATCGTAAGATAGCTAGCATGATGTTTTCATGGCTTGTCCGTTTTTTGATGCATTGCTATGCTAGATCATTGCACATCCCAGTACGCCGCCAGAGGCATTCGGATAGAGTCATATCTTTATTCTAGTATTGAGTTGTAAGTAAATAAAAGTGTGATGATCATCATTATTAGGACATTGTCCTAGGTGAGGTGATCAAAATAAAAGAGGCCAAAGAAGCCCACCAAAAAAAAGAGAAATAAATAAATAAATAAATAAATGAGAGAAAAGAGAGAAGGGACAATGTTACTATCCTTTTACCACACTTGTGCTTCAGAGTAGCACCATGTTCTTCATATAGAGAGTCTCTTGAGTTATCACTTTCATATACTAGTGGGAATTTTCATTATAGAACTTGGCTTGTATATTCCAACGATGGGCTTCCTCAAATACCCTAGGCCTTCATGAGCAAGCAAGTTGGATGCACACCCACTTAGTTTTCAGTTTGAGCTTTCATACACTTATAGCTCTTAGTGCATCCGTTGCATGACAATCCCTACTCCTCGCATTGACATCAATTGATGGGCATCTCCATAGCCCATTGATTAGCCGCGTCGATGTGAGACTTTCTTCCTTTTTGTCTTCTCCACACAACCTCCATCATCATATTCTATTCCACGTATAGTGCTATGTCCATGGCTCACGCTCATGTATTGCGTGAAAATTGAAAAGGTTTGAGAACGTCAAAAGTATGAAACAATTGCTTGGCTTGTCATCGGGGTTGTGCATGATTTGAATATTTTGTGTGGTGAAGATGGAGTATAGCCAGACCATATGATTTTGTAGGGATAACTTTCTTTGGCCATGTTATTTTGAAAAGACATGATTGCTTTATTAGTACGCTTGAAGTATTATTGTCTTGATGTCAAATGATAGACTATTGCTTTGAATCACTCGTGTCTTAATATTCATGCCATGATTAGATTACATGATCAAGATTATGCTAGGTAGCATTCCACATCAAAAATTATCTTTTTTATCATTTACCTACTCGAGGACGAGCAGGAATTAAGCTTGGGGATGCTGATACGTCTCCGTCGTATCTATAATTTTTGATTGTTCCATGCCAATATTCTACAACTTTTACATACTTTTGGCAACTTTTTATACTATTTTGGGGACTAACATATTGATCCAGTGGCGTAGTGCCCAGTGCGAGTTCATGTTTGTTGCATGTTTTTTGTTTCGCAGAAAACCCATATCAAACGGAGTCCAAACGGGATAAAAACTGACGGAGATTTTTTTGGAATATATGTGAATTTTGGGAAGTGGAATCAACGCGAGATGATGCTCGAGGGGGCCACGAGGCAGGGGGCGCGCCCCGGGGGGCAGGCGCGCCCCTGACCCTCGTGGACACCCCGTAAGGCGGTTGGAGCCCTTCTTTCGCCGCAAGAAAGGTAATATCCGGATAAAATTCGTGTTCAAATTTCAATCCAATCGGAGTTACGGATCTCCGGGAATATAAGAAACTACGAAAGGCCAGAGCTGGGAACGCAGAAACAGAGAGAGACAGATCCAATCTCGGAGGGGCTCTCGCCCCTCCCATGCCATGGAGACCATGGACCAGAGGGGAAACCCTTCTCCCATCTAGGGAGAAGGTCAAGGAAGAAGAAGAAGGAGGGGGGCTCTCTCCCCCTCGCTTCCGGTGGCACCGGAGTGCAGTCGGGGCCATCATCGTCTCCGCAATCTACACCAACAACTTCACCGCCGTCATCACCAACTCTTCCCCCCTGTATGCAGTGGTGTAACCCCTCTTTTACCTGCTGTAAGCTCTACTTAAACAAGGTGATCAACGCTATATATTATTTCCCAATGATGTATGGCTATCCTATGATGTTTGAGTAGATCCGTTTGTCCTATGGGTTAATTGATGATCGTGATTGGTTTGAGTTGCATGTTTTATTATTGGTGCTGTCCTATGGTGCTCTCCGTGTCGCGCAAGCGTGAGGGATCCCCGCTGTAGGGTTTGCAATATGTTCATGGTTTGCTTATTGTCTGCGTTGCGTGAGTGACTGAAACACAAACACGGATAAGTGGGTCATGGTGTATGGGAATAAAGAGGACTTGATACTTTAATGCTATGGTTGGGTTTTACCTTAATGATCTTTAGTAGTTACGGATGCTTGCTAGAGTTCCAATCATAAGTGCATATGATCCAAGAAGAGAAAGTATGTTAGCTTATGCCTCTCCCTCATATGAAATTGCAATAAGGATTACCGGTCTAGTTATCGATTGCCTAGGGACAAATAACTTTCTTGTGTGACAACAAGCTCTCTACTAAAACTAACTTAGTTGTGTCTTTGTGTAAACATCCCCTACTTTTTATTTACGCGCTCTTTATTATCTTGCAAACCTATCCCGTTACACCTACAAAGTACTTCTAGTTTCATACTTGTTCTAGGTAAAGCGAACGTTAAGCGTGTGTAGAGTTGTATCTGTGGTCGATAGAACTTGAGGGAATATTTTTTCTACCTTTAGCTCCTCGTTGGGTTCGACACTCTTACTTATCGAAAGATGCTACAATTGATCCCCTATACTTGTGGGTTATCACCCACATGGGCGTCCCTGGAGGAGGGGCGTGCCCTGGTGGGTTGTGCTCACCCAGGGCCCCCCTTTGGTGCTTCTTGGCTCCAGTATTTTTCTTTTATTCCATATAAATTCTCCAAAAAGTTTTGTTCCATTCCAAGAACTTTTATTTTTGCACAAAAACAACACCATGGTAGTTCTGCTGAAAACAGCGTCAGTCGGGGTTAGTTTCATTCAAATCATGCAAATTAGAGTCCAAAACAAGAGCAAAAGCGTTAGGAAAAGTAGATATGCCGGAGACGTATCAGTCGGGCCTAGGTTTTGTGGCACTGGCTCTATCGCCAATATAAATGGGGTGCTATCTGATTTCTCCGTAACCGCCACCTTTTTCAAGGAATTTTCTTGTGCTCGTTCAGGTCCTGCAATCACCCTCTTCCTTTTGGATGTTTGATACACAAGAACAACATTTGAATGGAAAAACATGGTATGATGGCAAATGGAATAGGTATTGATAATGGATGGGTGTGTCATCTTCACGTATATGATGAGTAAACTAAGAATATGGCGGTGCAACAAAGTAGAAGAAATGCAAGACACCTTATGCAAGATACGTCCAATCAATAAAATCTTCCCAAATTAGAACATGCACCTTGATGGGGGAACAAGATAGGTCATCTGTCTTTGACTCCTTGAGTGCGGAATAGTCACTAGGATCATATTCTGAACACGAATTTGCGGATGGGGAGCTTGTGGATTTCATTGCATCCAGAATGGAACTCAATCCCTTGGTGCCGAGTTATTTAGCCATTGCACTGTTCCACAATATTCTTCTGATGTGCGAGTTCTCATATTCATTGTGATCATTCTCAAAATCTAAGATTTATGAAAACGTAAATAGTAGTGAGATTATCTTTGTAATGCATATGATATTATAATATAATAGGGGCTCCCTATAAACCCTTGTGTGCTATCTCTGGAATTCTGATGAGATAGCCCATGTGTGATGTAATTTGGTGCATACATTAATATAATCTGGCACTACTACTCAAAAAATAGGTCTTGTTGGGAGCTCCAAAAGTAATGATAGTTTGCAGATGATAGGTTGAAAATATACTGTATACAAAGTTTATTGCCAAACCATGATGACGAGAGCACACAGAGAAATAGTATTCCCTCATGTCTATATGAGGCGGACATGCATTTCAAAGCTCACGTAGTAACATTAGCTGACTAATTAAATGTAAAATCTAGAAATATGAGTGGCATGTAGTTTGCTTGGATACAGTACTGCTAGTACGAAACCATAAGCATCACAAATGAATTGAGAAAGTGGAACTGGCTGGAAAATATGGGATTGTATTGCCACGACTAATCAAAAGCCTTTCGATCCCTACAGGCCAGCTCTATTCACCTGAAGGCACGCTGCTGTTACTATTAGTATAGTCTCTCAAAAGCCACACAACTCCCAATATTTCCTGAATATTATGGCAGACCAACTCTAAGTGTTGAAAGCATCTAGTAGAAGTGGCCTAATAGACCTAGCGACTTCAGATGTCCCTGCTCCCCTTCCTAAGAAGGAACATATTGTACTTATTAAAAAACAACAGAAGAGGAACATGTTGAAGAATAGAAGAGGAAGCATATTATGGAGATTCTGCTTCTTTCTATACAATGTTCATTTCCCACCGATGATGAATCAAACCACACAAAGAAATGCAATTCCCTGCTATCTCTATGTGGCCACATGCATTTGGAAACTCTAGTGGGAGCATTAGATGACCACTTAAATGTGTGTCCGTCAACTAATATCTGTATCATATCACATTCATATTTGAACAACTAAGCTTTGTAAATATGAGTGGTGTGGTGTTTAGGTTGAAGGGTGCAGTGCTGCTAGTACGACACAAATCATCTAGGCAAATCGTCGTGTAGATAAAAGGGGAAAACCCTAAGCATCACGAGTAAAATCGGGAAAGTGGAACTAGCTGGAAAATATGGGCATGTATTGCAGGTATGGCTAGAAAGGCTTTGGATCCCCTAGGGGAATTCTTCACCTGAAGGCGCACTACCGTTACTCTCAGTCTAGACTCTCAAAGCCAACACAGCTCCCAGAATTTCCTGGATATTATGGCAGACCAACTCAGAAGCAACCAAATAGACCTGTCGACTACAAATGTCCCTACTCCTCTTCTCGACACGGAACATACTATACTACTAAACTTATTAAGAATAGAAGAGGAACATGTTAAAGAAGAGCAAGCAGATCTTGGATAATTCAATGTTTGTTGCCTACCCATGATGAACTAGAGCGCACAAAGAAATGCAATTCCCTGTTGTCTCTCTGTATGTGGCGCACATGCTTTTCTAAACTAAAGTAGGAATATTACCTGACCAATTAACCATTCTCTATTTTAGTAATATTAACATCATATCAAATTCGTATTTGAACAACTAAGCTTTGGAATAATGGGTGGCATGTTGTTTAGCTTGATTGGTTGAGGAGCAATGCTAGCACGTCACGAAGCACCTAGGATGATGGTAGTGAATATAAAAGGGGAAAACCAAAGGGAATGGCTAGACATCAGTCGATTGAAAACAGAAAAACGGACGGTCGATTCATCTCTTCCAATCTCAACCTTTGGATCAAGATCCAATAGACCATGCTTCTTCTCTTCCTATATCAACCGCCGGATCAAGATCCAAAAGACCACACTTCACCTCTTCCTATTTCAACCATTGGATCAAGGTCCAACAGACCACGCTTCATCTTCAACCTCAAAACACACGTACTATTTCTCTACTTCCTCCCACACCTACCCGATCCAGCCCAGGTCAAACCGCCGTCTACCACTGCCCATGGTCGGCTGCGCTGGAGCGTAGCCTCGCCACCCCGCCCTCCCCAGAACAATCCCCCACCGCCGGTCTCCTACCGCCCCCGGCCATCCCTCTAGGCACCCTCGCGCCAAGTTTTTTCTGCTGCGAAGCCACACACCACTGCCCACCACCGCCATCCACCACCGCCCCCACCTGAAACCCTAAGATAGATAATGCAGTAGCCTCCAACGAGCCCCCACTGCGGCTCTTTCTTCCTTCCTCTGGCGCCTTCTTTCTTCTAGATAAAATGGACTGACCCAAATCAGATTTTCAGTCGATCCACGTATAGCTAAACTGAAAACCATAAGCATTGCGAGTATAGTGTTGATTGATATGTCTCCAATGTATCTATAATTTTTTTATTGTTCCATGCTATTATATTATCCATTTTGGATGTTTTTGTTGGGTAACGTAGTAATTTCAAAAAAATTCCTACGCACACGCAAGATCATGGTGATGCATAGCAACGAGAGGGGAGAGTGTTGTCCACGTACCCTCGTAGACCGAAAGCGGAAGCGTTAACTCAACGCGGTTGATGTAGTCGTACGTCTTCACGATCCGACCGATCAAGTACCGAACGCACGGCACCTCCGAGTTCAGCACACGTTCAGCTCGTTGACGTCCCTCGAACTCCGATCCAGCCGAGTGTTGAGGGAGAGTTTTGTCAGCACGACGGCGTGGTGACGATGATGATGTTCTACCGACGCAGGGCTTCGCCTAAGCACCGCTACGATATTATTGAGGTGTAATATGGTGGAGGGGGCACCGCACACGGCTAAGAGATCAGTGATCAATTGTTGTGTCTATGGGGTGCCCCCCTGCCCCCGTATATAAAGGAGCAAGGGGGGAGGCGGCCGGCCTAGGAGGAGGGAGCGCCAAGGGGGGAGTCCTCCCACCGGGAGTAGGACTCCTCGTTTCCTTGTTGGAGTAGGAAAAGGGAAGGGAGAAGGAGAAAGAAGGAAGGGGGCGCCCCCCTCCCTAGTCCAATTCGGACTAGTCCATGGGGAGGGGTGAGGCCACCCTTTGGGGCCTTTCTCTCCTTTCCCGTATGGCCCATTAAGGCCCAATACGAATTCCTGTAACTCACCGGTACTCCGAAAAATACCCGAATCACTCGGAACCTTTCCGATGTCCGAATATAGTCGTCCAATATAACGATCTTTACGTCTCGACCATTTCGAGACTCCTCGTCATGTCCCCGATCTCATCCGGGACTCCGAACTCCTTCGGTACATCAAAACTCATAAACTCATAATAAAACTGTCATCATAACGTTAAGCGTGCGGACCCTACGGGTTCGAGAACTATGTAGACATGACCGAGACACGTCTCCGGTCAATAACCAATAGCGGGACCTGGATGCCCATATTAGCTCCCACATATTCTACGAAGATCTTTATCGGTCAAACCGCATAACAACATACGTTGTTCCCTTTGTCATCGGTATGTTACTTGCCCGAGATTCGATCGTCGGTATCTCAATACCTAGTTCAATCTCGTTTCCGGCAAGTCTCTTTACTCATTCCGTAATACATTATCTCGTAACAAACTCATTTGTTGCAATGCTTGCAAGGCTTAAGTGATGTGCATTACCGAGAGGGCCCAGAGATACCTCTCCGACAATCGGAGTGACAAATCCTAATATCGAAATACGCCAACCCAACAAGTACCTTCGGAGACACCTGTAGAGCATCTTTATAATCACCCAGTTACGTTGTGACGTTTGGTAGCACACAAAGTGTTCCTCCGGTAAACGGGAGTTGGATAATCTCATAGTCATAGGAACATGTATAAGTCATGAAGAAAGCAATAGCAACATACTAAAACGATCGAGTGCTAAGCTAACGGAATGGGTCAAGTCAATCACATCATTCTCCTAATGATGTGATCCCGTTAATCAAATGACAACTCATGCCTATGGCTAGGAAACATAACCATATTTGATCAACGAGCTAGTCAAGTAGAGGCATACTAGTGACACTCTGTTTGTCTATGTATTCACACATGTATCAAGTTTCCAGTTAATACAATTCTAGCATGAATAATAAACATTTATCATGATATAAGGAAATAAATAATAACTTTATTATTGCCTCTAGGGCATATTTCCTTCAGTCTCCCACTTGCACTAGAGTCAATAATCTAGTTCACATCGCCATGTGATTTAACATCAATAGTTCACATCGTCATGTGACCAACACCCAAAGGGTTTACTAGAGTCAGTAATCTAGTTCACATCACTTATGTGATTAACACCCAAAGAGTACTAAGGTGTGATCATGTTTTGCTTGTGAGATAATTTTAGTCAACGGGTCTGTCACATTCAGATCCGTAAGTATTTTGCAAACTTCTATGTCTACAATGCTCTGCCCGGAGCTACTCTAGCTAATTGCTCCCTCTTTCAATATGTATCTAGACCGAGACTTAGAATCATCTAGATTAGTGTCAAAACTTGCATCGACGTAACCCTTTACGACGAACCTTTTGTCACTTCCATAATCGAGAAACATATCCTTATTCCAGTAAGGATAATTTTGACCGCTGTCCAGTGATCTACTCCTAGATCACCATTGTACTCCCTTGCCAAAATCAGTGTAGGGTATACAATAGATCTGGTACACAACATGGCATACTTTATAGAACTTATGGCCGAGGCATAGGGAATGACTTTCATTCTTTTTCTATCTTCTGCCGTGGTCGGGCTTTGAGTCTTACTCAATTTCACACCTTGTAACACAGGCAAGAAACTCTTTCTTTGACTATTCCATTTTAAACTACTTCAAAATCTTGTTAAGGTATGTACTCATTGAAAAAACTTATCAAGCGTCTTGATCTATCTCTATAGATCTTGATGCTCAATATGTAAGCAGCTTCACCAAGGTCTTTCTTTGAAAAACTCCTTTCAAACACTCATTTATGCTTTGCAGAATAATTCTACATTATTTCCGATCAACAATATGTCATTCACATATACTTATCAGAAATGCTGTAGTGCTCCCACGCACTTTCTCGTAAATACAGGCTTCACCGCAAGTCTGTATAAAACTATATGCTTTGATCAACTTATCAAAGCGTATATTCCAACTCCGAGATGCTTGCACCAGTCCATAGATGGATCGCTGGAGTTTGCATATTTTGTTAGCACCTTTAGGATTGACAATACCTTCTGGTTGCATCATATATAACTCTTCTTTAATGAATCCATTAAGGAATGCAGTTTTGTTTATCCATTTGCCAGATTTCATAAAATGCGGCAATTGCTAACATGATTCGGACAGACTTAAGCATCGCTGCGAGTGAGAAAATCTCATCGTATTCAACACTTTGAACTTTGTCAAAAACCTTTTTCCGACAAGTCTAGCTTTGTAGATAGTAACACTACTATCAGCGTCCGTCTTCCTCTTGAAGATCCATTTATTTTTTATGGCTCGCCGATCATTGGGCAAGTCAATCAAAGTCCATACTTTGTTCTCATACATGGATCCCATCTCAGATTTCATGGCCTCAAACCATTTTGCGGAATATGGGCTCACCATCGCTTCTTCATAGTTCGTAGGTTCGTCATGGTCTAGTAACATAACCTCCAGAACAGGATTACCGTACCACTCTGGTGCGGATCTTACTCTGGTTGACCTACGAGGTTCAGTAACAACTTGATCTGAAGTTTCATGTCATCATCATTAACTTCCTCACTAATTGGTGTAGGTGTCACAGGAACCGGTTTACTGTGATGAACTACTTTCCAATAAGCGATGAGGTACAGTTACCTCATCAAGTTCTACTTTCCTCCCACTCACTTCTTTTGAGAGAAACTCCTTCTCTGTAAAGGATCCATTCTTAGCAACGAATGTCTTGCCTTCGGATCTGTGATAGAAGGTGTACCCAACTGTCTCCTTTGGGTATCCTATGAAGACACATTTCTCCGATTTGGGTTTGAGCTTATCAGGATGAAACCTTTTCACATAAGCATCGCAACCCCAAACTTTAAGAAACGACAACTTTGGTTTCTTGCCAAACCACAGTTCATAAGATGTCGTCTCAACGGATTTAGATGGTACCCTATTTAACGTGAATGCAGCTGTCTCTAATGCATAACCCCAAAACGATAGTGGTAGATCGGTAAGAGACATCATATATCGCACCATATCTAATAAAGTACGGTTACGATGTTCGGACACACCATTACACTGTGGTGTTCCAGGTGGCGTGAGTAGTGAAACTATTTCACATTGTTTTAACTGAAGGCCAAACTCGTAACTCAAATACTCTTCTCCACGATCAGATCGTAGAAACTTTATTTTCTTATTATGATGATTTTCCGCTTCACTCTAAAATTATATGAACTTTTCAAATGTTTCAGAATTCTGTTTCATTAAGTAGATATACCCATATCTGCTCAAATCATCTGTGAAGGTCAGAAAATAATGATACCTGCTACGAGCCTCAATATTCATCGGACCACATACATCTGTATGTATGATTTCCAATAAATCTGTTGCTCTCTCCATAGTTCTGGAGAACGGCGTTTTAGTCATCTTGCCCATGAGGCACGGTTCGCAAGCATCAAGTGATTCATAATCAAGTGATTCCAAAATCCCATCAGTATGGAGTTTCTTCATGCGCTTTACACCAATATGACCTAAACGGCAGTGCCACAAATAAGTTGCACTATCATTATTAACTTTGCATCTTTTGGCTTCATTATTATGAATATGTGTATCACTATGATCGAGATCCAACAAACCATTTTATTGGGTGTATGACCATAGAAGGTTTTATTCATGCAAACAGAACAACAATTATTCTCTAATTTAAATGAATAACCGTATTGCAACAAACATGATCAAATCATATTCATGCTCAACGCAAACACCAAATAACAGTTATTTAGTTTCAACACTAATCCCGAAAGTATAGGGAGTGTGCGATGATGATCATATCAATCTTGGAACTACTTCCAACACACATCGTCACCTCGCCTTTTACTAGTCTCTGTTTATTCTGCAACTCCCGTTTCGAGTTACTACTCTTAGCAACTGAACCAGTATCAAATACCGAGGGGTTTCTATAAACACTAGTAAAGTACACATCAATAACATGTATATCCAATATACCTTTGTTCACTTTGCCATCCTTCTTATCCACCAAATAGTTGGGGTAGTTCCGCTTCCAGTGACCAGTCCCTTTGCAGTAGAAGCACTTAGTCTCAGGCTTAGGACCAGACTTAGGCTTCTTCACTTGAGCAGCAACTTGCTTGCCGTTCTTCTTGAAGTTCCCCTTCTTCCCTTTGCCCTTTTCTTGAAACTAGTGGTCTCGTCAACCATCAACACTTGATGTTTTTCTTGATTTCTACCTTCGTCGATTTCAGCATCACGAAGAGCTCGGGAATTACTTTCGTCATCCCTTGCATACTATAGTTCATCACGAAGTTCTACTAACTTGGTGATGGTGACTAGAGAATTCTGTCAATCACTATTTTATCTGGAAGATTAACTCCCACTTGATTCAAGCGATTGTAGTACCCAGACAATCTGAGCACATGCTCACTGCTTGAGCTATTCTCCTCCATCTTTTAGCTATAGAACTTGTTGGAGACTTCATATCTCTCAACTCGGGTATTTTCTTGAAATATTAACTTCAACTCCTGGAACATCTCATATGGTCCATGACGTTCAAAACGTCTTTGAAGTCCCGATTCTAAGCCGTTAAGCATGGTGCACTAAACTATCAAGTAGTCATCATACTGAGCTAGCCAAACGTTCATAACGTCTGCATCTGCTCCTGTAATAGGTCTGTCACCTAGCGGTGCATCAAGGACATAATTCTTCTGTGCAGCAATGAGGATAATCCTCAGATCACGGATCCAATCCGCATCTTTGCTACTAACATCTTTCAACATAATTTTTCTCTAGGAACATATCAAAAATAAACACAGGGAAGCAACAACGCGAGCTATTGATCTACAACATAATTTGCAAAATACTATCAGGACTAAGTTCATGATAAATTTAAGTTCAATTAATCATATTACTTAAGAACTCCCACTTAGATAGACATCCCTCTAATCCTCTAAGTGATCACGTGATCCATATCAACTAAACCATAACCGATCATCACGTGAAATGGAGTAGCTTTCAATGGTGAACATCACTATGTTGATCATATCTACTATATGATTCACGCTCGACCTTTCGGTCTCAGTGTTCCGAGGCCATATCTGCATATGCTAGGCTCGTCAAGTTTAACCTGAGTATTCTGCGTGTGCAAAACTGGCTTGCACCCGTTGTAGATGGACGTAGAGCTTATCACACCCGATCATCACGTGGTGTCTGGGCACGACGAACTTTGGCAACGGTGCATACTCAGGGAGAACACTTTTATCTTGAAATTTAGTGAGAGATCATCTTATAATGCTACCGTCAATCAAAGCAAGATAAGATGCATAAAAGATAAACATCACATGCAATCAATATAAGTGATATGATATGGCCATCATCATCTTGTGCTTGTGATCTCCATCTCCAAAGCACCGTCATGATCACCATCGTCACCGGCGCGACACCTTGATCTCCATTGTAGCATCGTTGTCGTCTCGCCAACCATTGCTTTTACGACTATCGCTACCGCTTAGTGATAAAGTAAAACAATTACATGGCGATTGCATTGCATACAATAAAGCAACAACCATATGGCTCCTGCCAGTTGCCGATAACTCGGTTACAAAACATGATCATCTCATACAATAAAATTCAGCATCATTTCTTGACCATATCACATCACAACATGCCCTGCAAAAACAAGTTAGACGTCCTCTACTTTGTTGTTGCAAGTTTTACGTGGCTACTACGGGCTTAGCAAGAACCGTTCTTACCTACGCATCAAAACCACAACGATAGTTTGTCAAGTTGGTACTGTTTTAACCTTCGCAAGGACCGGGTGTAGCCACACTCGGGTCAACTAAAGTGAGAGAGACAGACACCCGCCAGCCACCTTTAAGCAACGAGTGATCGCAACGGTGAAACCAGTCTCGCGTAAGCGTATGCGTAATGTCGGTCCAGGCCGCTTCATCTCACAATACCGCCGAACCAAAATATGACATGCTGGTAAGCAGTATGACTTATATCGCCCACAACTCACTTGTGTTCTACTCGTGCATATAACATCAACGCATAAAACCTGGCTCGGATGCCACTGTTGGGTAACATAGTAATTTCAAAAAATTTCCTACGCACATGCAAGATCATGGTGATGCATAGCAACGAGAGGGGAGAGTGTTGTCCACGTACCCTCGTAGACCGAAAGCGAAAGCGTTAACACAACGCGGTTGATGTAGTCGTACGTCTTCACGATCCGACCGATCAAGTACCGAACGCACGGCACCTCCGAGTTCAGCACACGTTAAGCTCGTTGACGTCCCTCGAACTCCGATCCAGTCGAGTGTTGAGGGAGAGTTTCGTCAGCACGACGGCGTGGTGACGATGATGATGTTCTACCGACGCAGGGCTTCGCCTAAGCACCGCTACGATATTATCGAGGTGTAATATGGTGGAGGGGGGCACCGCACACGGCTAAGAGATCAATGATCAATTGTTGTGTCTATGGGGTGCCCCCTGCCCCCGTATATAAAGGAGCAAGGGGGAGGCGGCCGGCCTAGGAGGAGGGCGCGCCAAGGGGGGAGTCCTACTCCCACCTTTGGAGTAGGAAAAGGGAAGGGAGAAGGAGAAAGAAGGAAGGGGGCGCCCCCCCTCCCTAGTCCAATTCGGACTAGTCCATGGGGAGGGGTGCGGCCACCCTTTGGGGCCTTTCTCTCCTTTCCCGTATGGCCCATTAAGGCCCAATACGAATTCCCGTAACTCTCCGGTACTCCGAAAAATACCCGAATCACCCGGAACCTTTTCGATGTCCGAATATAGTCGTCCAATATATCGATCTTTACGTCTCGACCATTTCGAGACTCCTCGTTATGTCCCCGATCTCATCCGGGACTCCGAACTCCTTCGGTACATCAAAACTCATAATAAAACTGTCATCGTAACGTTAAGCGTGCGGACCCTACGGGTTCGAGAACTATGTAGACATGACCGAGACACGTCTCCGGTCAATAACCAATAGCGGGACCTGGATGCCCATATTGGCTCCCACATATCCTACGAAGATCTTTATCGGTCAAACCGCATAACAACATACGTTGTTCCCTTTATCGGTCAAACCGCATCTCAATACCTAGTTCAATCTCGTTTCCGGCAAGTCTCTTTACTCGTTCCGTAATACATCATCTCGTAAAAAACTCATTTGTTGCAATGCTTGCAAGGCTTAAGTGATGTGTTACCGAGAGGGCCCAGATACCTCTCCGACAATCGGAGTGACAAATCCTAATCTCGAAATACGCCAACCCAACAAGTACCTTCGGAGACACCTGTAGAGCACCTTTATAATCACCCAGTTACGTTGTGACGTTTGGTAGCACACAAAGTGTTCCTCCGGTAAACGGGAGTTGCATAATCTCATAGTCATAGGAACATGTATAAGTCATGAAGAAAGCAATAGCAACATACTAAAACGATCGAGTGCTAAGCTAACGGAATGGGTCAAGTCAATCACATCATTCTCCTAATGATGTGATCCCGTTAATCAAATGACAACTCATGTCTATGGCTAGGAAACATAACCATCTTTGATCAACGAGCTAGTCAAGTAGAGGCATACTAGTGACACTCTGTTTGTCTATGTATTCACACATGTATCAAGTTTCCAGTTAATACAATTCTAGCATGAATAATAAACATTTATCATGATATAAGGAAATAAATAATAACTTTATTATTTCCTCTAGGGCATATTTCCTTCAGTTTTATATGCATTAATATGCTATTTTATGTTATTTTTGGGACTAACCTATTAACCTAGAGCCCAGTGCTAGTTTTTGTTTTTCCTTGTTTTTGACTTCTACAGAAAAGGAATATCAAATGGAGTCCAAATAGAATAAAAATTTATGATGATTTTTCTTGGACCAGAAGACACCTAGAAGACTTGGGGAGTGGGCCAGAGGAGTCCCGAGGAGGCCAAAAGACTCTAGGGCGCGCCCCCTAGCTTGTGGGCCCCCCGGAGGTCCCCTAACCCTAATTCCACCTCTATATATTCTCAAATATTCCCCGAACATCAAAAGCGTCAAGAAAAATACTTTTCCGCCGCCGCAAGCTTCTGTTCTCATGAGATCCTATCTTGGGGACTTTTTCGGCACTCTGCCGGAGGGGATTCGATCACGGAGGGCCTCTACATCAACCTTGCTACCCTTCCGATGATGCGTGAGTAGTTTACCACAGACCTACGGGTCCATAGCTAGTAGCTAGATGACTTCTTCTCTCTCTTTGATCTTCAATACAATGTTCTCCTCGATGTTCTTGGAGTTCTATCCGATGTAATCTTCTTTTGCGGTGGGTTTGCTGAGCTCCAATGAATTGTGGATTTATGATCAAATTATTTATGAATATTATTTGAGTCTTCTTTGTACTCTTTTATGCATGATTAAGATATCCTTGTATTTCTCTTTGAACTATTGGTTTGGTTTGGCCAAATAGATTGGTTTTTGTTGCAATGGGAGAGATGCTTAGTTTTGGGTTCAATCTTGCGGTGTCCTCACCCAGTGACAGATGGGGCAGCGAGGCACGTATTGCGTTGTTGCCATCAAGGATAAAAAGATGGGGTTTATGTCATATTGCTTGAGTTTATCCCTCTACATCATGTCATCTTACTTAAAGTGTTGCTATGTTTTTATGAACTTAATACTCTAGATGCAGGCAGGAGTCGGTCGATGTGTGGAGTAATAGTAGTAGATGCAGAATTGTTTCAGTCTACTTGTCATGGATGTGATGCCTATATTCATGATCATTGCCTTAGATATCGTCATAATTATGCGCTTTTCTATCAATTGCTCCACAATAATTTGTTTACCCACCGCATGTTTTCTTTCAAGAGAGAGGCCTCTAGTTAAACTTATGGCCCCCAGGTCTATTTTCCATTATATATATTCAGATCTATGAACCAAAAAGCCCAAAAATACCTTGCCGCAATTTATTCATATTTACTTAGTTTGCCCTTTTATTTATCTTTTATACCTATCTCTATTTGATCTCACTCTTGTTCGTGAACGTGAAGGGATTGACAACCCCTTTTTCGCGTTGTGCGCAAGTGTTTGTTAGTTTGTGCAGGTGCATATATTGGTGAAGGAAATGTGCCCTATAGGCAATAGTAAAGTTGTTATTTACATTTCCTTATATCATGATAAATGTTTGTTATTCATGCTAGAATTGTATTAACCGGAAACTTAGTACATGTGTGAATACATAGACAAACAAAGTGTCCCTAGTATGCCTCTACTTGACTAGCTTGCTTATCAAAGATGGTTATGTTTCCTAGCCATAGACATGTGTTGTCATTTGATGAACGGGATCACATCATTAGAGAATGATGTGATGGACAAGACCCATCCGTTAGCTTAGCACTATGATCGTTTAGTTTGTTGCTATTGCTTTCATCATGACTTATACATGTTCCACTGACTATGAGATTATGCAACTCCCGAATACCGGAGGAACACTTAGTGTGCTATCAAACATCACAACGTAACTGGGTGATTATAAAGATGCTCTACAGGTGTCTCCGATGGTGTTTGTTGAGTTGGCATAGATCGAGATTGGGATTTGTCACTCCGATTATCAGAGAGGTATCTCTGGGCCCTCTCGGTAATGGACATCACTATAAGCCTTGCAAGCAATGTAACTAATGAGTTAGTTACGGGATGATGCATTACGGAATGAGTAAAGAGACTTGCCGGTAACGAGATTGAACTAGGTATAGTGATACCAACGATCGAATCTCGGGCAAATAACATACCGATGACAAAGGGAACAACGTATGTTGTTATGTGGTTTGACCGATAAAGATCTTCGTAGAATATGTGGGAGCCAATATGAACATCCAGGTTCCGCTATTGGTTATTGACCGGAGATGAGTCTCAGTCATGTCTACATAGTTCTCGAACCCGTTGGGTCCGCACGCTTAACGTTCGATGACGATCGGCATTATGAGTTTATGTGTTTTGATGAACCGAAGGTAGTTCGAAGTCCCGAATGAGATCACAGACATGACGTGGAGTCTCGAAATGGTCGAGACATAAAGATTGATATATTGGAAGACTATATTCGGACACCGGAATAGTTCCGAGGTGTATCGGGTATTTTCCGGAGTACCGGGGGATTACCGGAACCCCCCGGGGGGTTATTGGGCCTCATGGGCCTATTGGTGGAAGAGAGGAGCAGGCCAAGGTGTGGCGCACGCCCCCCTAGCCCAAACCGAATTGGACTAGGGGGCCGGCCCCCCTTTCCTTCTCTCCTCCCTCTCCTCCCCCCTTCTCCTTGTTGGAATAGGAAAGGGGGGCCGAATCCTACTTGGAGTAGGATTGCCCCCCATGGCGCGCCTCCTCCCCTTGGCTGGCCTCCTCCTCCCCCCTTTATATACGTGGGAGGGGGCACCCCAAAGGCACACACCAAAGTTTCTCTTAGCCGTGTGCGATGCCCCCCTCCACAGAAACACACCTCGGTCATATCGTTGCAGTGCTCAGGCGAAGCCCTGCGCCGGTAACTTCATCATCACTGTCACCACGCCATCGTGCTGACGGAACTCTCCCTCGGCCTCAGCTGGATCTAGAGTTCGAGGGACGTCACCGAGTTGTACGTGTGCAGATCGCGGAGGTGTCGTGCGTTCGGTACTTGATCAGTTGGATCGTGAAGACGTTCGACTACATCAACCGCGTTACTTAACGCTTCCGCTTTCGGTCTACGAGGGTACATGGACACACTCTCCCCGCTCGTAGCTATGCTTCTCCTAGATAGATCTTGCGTGATCGTAGGAATATTTTTGAAATACTACGTTCCCCAACAATTGGGGACTTGCTTGTGCCTCCTACTAGATTGATACCTTGGTTCTTAACTGAGGGAAATACTTATCTCTACTTTGCTGCATCACCCTTTCATCTTCAAGGAAAAAATCAACGCAAGCTCAAGAAGTAGCATTGAGCGTGCCATGGAAAATGTGAAGGTGCCAACCGGAGAAAGGCTACTTGAAACCAATGTGTGCTTTCAACTAACAAGTAAGATTCTAAGTGATGGACAAGAAATCACAGTAAATCAGTGGCAATCTATTTTCTTGCTGAGTTAAATAACTTGAGCAGATGTGAAAGAGTACAGCCTCTTTTGCGGCGCCGTGTAAGCACCTGTTGAGACGTTCAGGGCATTGCGGTTGCCATGGTTGTCGGTGACATGGAATCAGATCTGGGAGGGCAAACGGTGGCGGAAGTGGAATGTCCCGATGCGGTGGACGAGACAGTTGTAGGAGCGGCCCCGACAAGGTGGACGATGAAGCAGACGAAGTGAGAGGACACGATGCAGGGATCCTGGTCCGACGCCATGTATGAGAGACTACGATCTCCTATAATGGACAATGTCATTGGGGTATCAGCTCCGACATGGTGGAGGAGGACATCGGTGGATGGGTGGCGGACGGAGGAGGCTGGGGTGGAGAGGGTGTTTTGGCGCCCCGGAAGTACAAATGGGGAAATTGAGGGAGAGAGAGGTAGGGGAACCATGTGTTTGGGACGTGCCTGTCTCAAATGCGGGGAAAGCCCCCGTTTAAAATTTCAGACATCAGAGCGATATTGGTCGGTTGGGAATAGGACGGTAATCCCGCATACACCAAATATTTTCCGAGGGCGATTTCAGCCCAGGAGAGTTTGTTTTGGCGGCCACCATGTATGAATCAGGGTGAGAGGTGAATTCGGCCAAGGAGAGACTATGATTTGGCGCCCACCACGTATGAATCCGGGTGAGAGGCAATTATGTTACGTTTGACTGAAATTAATAACCTGTCCCTATCTAGACCTATACAAAACAACCTAATAGGCTTTGCGTGTTAGTGATAGGCAGTAATTTCCATCTCCCAAAATTTGGTTTCGGGCAGTTACGAAAGAGGATGGACCGGGTGTTTTGCCGCTTCGTTCAAATTTTTGGAGAAATAGCTTGCACATTTACCGCCAACTCAATTAGAATCCATTTTGTATTCTTTTTTTTCTGGCAGGATCCATTTTGTATTCGAATACCAATCTATATACATCATTTTTCATATATACTTTTAATAGCACAACACCCTTTATATATAAATATGGTTTACAAATGCCATGATCTCGGATTCATAAGGCCGAATCCATCTTAATTTGAATTCAGATATTTGAAACCACTTTATGTTGAAATCAAATGTATGCATTCCTCGAAACTATCTCCAATTAATGTGTGTTTCATGCGGTTTTTTTACTTCTCAAACACGTATAATGTGTTTGACACACGCAACATATAGTGTAATCCCATTTAGACATGAATTGCATAAGCCATGCATTGTCTCTAATTAAGAAATCTATGGATCACTAATATCGGTAAATTAAATAACATTACATGTGTCCCCAAATTCAAATGAATATGCATGTTTGATAGACCAATTTTTGTTACGATATTATCTATGTCCTGATCTCTAATTTAAATATTTGAATACCCTTTAATCCAGATATTCGTATCATATAGCTATCATTCATGCCCTTATATATCTCTCTTGACCCGTACACCTTCACCATCTCCTTGGTCTCCTCAGATGAGGGGATTAAAACCATAGAGACATTTGAAGATATAGCAGCAGTTGAAGCATTTGAACATTCAGCTGTAGAATTTGCATTTTCACGTTCAAGGCATTTTAAGCATGGGGCATCAAATTCCTCCTGGGTAGCACTGATCTTTTGAGCGAGTAATGAATCATTATCTTTTCTAAGATCAACATGAGATGCTCTTAGCTTCTCGAGTTCTTGCTTCCTCTAAAGAATTCATAGGACGGTTTCTTGTGTTCGGCTGAGAGGGCCACATGACGACTTTCAAGTTCATCAAGTTCTGACTTAAGATGTCTAATGTCTTCAAACAGAGCTTCATTATGATCCATTTCCTCATCTAACAGATCATCGCTTTTATCTAGCAGTTTTTGCATCTTTTCCCCAACTGTTTGTTGTTCAGTTGCAATTTTAACAAGTTTCTTATAGCTGGGTTTAGCCTCACGCTCAGAGTCATCATTAGTGGAAGTATCAAAGTAAGCTTCTCGCGAGGTTACCTTCCACTTCTTGCCATGAAGTAATAGGTGGGAGCGTAGTCATCAACGCAGTACTCATGTTAGTGGAGCCAGCATTGTCTTGAGGGTTGATGATGGACTTGCTGACGAGCTCAGTAGCGAGAGAGCAAGGCTCGCCACACTAGAGTCTGACTCCTCCTTAGATTCCTCAACTTCCTCTTGATCCATTTCCTTCCCAATAAATACACGAGCTCTGTCGGAACTACTTTTCTTGCCGATGAATATTTTGATGAAGACTTTGAGGATTTCTTCTTCTTGTCATCAGAGTCATCATCTATGCTAGCTTTCTTCTTCTTTGAGCCCTTTTGGTAGAGAGGGCAATCAACAATGTAGTGGCATGACTTCTTGCATTTGTGGCACGGTCTCTTGTTGTAGTCTCGAGCAGAAGCTTCTCCAGTGTTCTTCGAGTCATACTTTGAAGAATTTCCAAAGCGATTTCTCTTGGAAAACTTCTGAAACTTCCTCGCAAGCATAGCCAACTCCCTGCTAATTTCCTCAGCACCATTAGTAGTGTAGTCAGATGCTTCTTCCTCAGATGAAGAAATTTCCTTGGCTTTTTCTTTTGCCTTCAGAGTGCGGGGTCGTCCATAGCTGGGACCATACATATCTCTCTTTTTGGCTTGCTAAAATTCATGAGTGCTGAGCCTATCAATAATATCAGTCGGACCAAGTGACTTGTAATCAAGATGCTCTGGAATCATCAGGTCCAAAGGTGTCGAAGGAACTGTCAAGGGACCTCAGCAATTTCTTCACCACCTTGTGGTCAGTGATGTCAACAACACTGAGAGCTTGCTCCAATGTATCTATAATTTATGAAGTATTCATGCCATGTTTACAAAAAATTTATATTGTTTTGGTATGATTTGAATGGAACTAACCTGGACTGGCGATATTTTCAGCAGAACTACCGTGGTGTTGTTTTATGTGCATGAATAAAAGTTCTTGGAATTGGACGAAACTTTTTGATGATTTTTTTGGAAGAAAAGAAAAATACTGGAGCAAAGAACCACCGGAGGGGGACCTCCTGCCGCCCAGAAGGCACCAGGGCACGTCACCCCCCTAGCGCGTCCTGGTGGGTAGTGGCCCCCCTGAGGCCCATCTTTGCGTGAAACCGACGCCAAAGAATCCTATATATTAAGAAACCACCATAAATAACTCTAGATCAGAAGTTCCACCGCCGCAAGCCTTTGTAGCCACGAAAAACCAATCTATACCCTGTTCCGGCACCCTGCCGGAGGGGGAAATCATCACCCAGCGGCCACCATGATGAGGAGGGAGTAGTCCACCCTCGGAGCTGAGGGTTTTTACTAGTAGCTATGTGCTTGAACTAACTCTCTCATATTCTTGATTTGGCACGATCTTGATGTATGCGAGCTTGGTTAATATAGTTGGATCATATGGTGTTTTCCCCTCTCTATCTTGTTGTGATGAATTGAGTTTCTCTTTGAGATTTCGTTATTATCGGGTTGAATACTTTTACGGATTTCAGAGCACTTGATGTATGTCTTGCTACGAATACCCGTGGTGACAATGGGGTATCATATTGATTCACTTGGTATATGTTTTGGCACTCAACTCGCGGATTCCCGAGGTGACATTGGGGTAATCTATGCATAGGGGTTGATGCATGTTTTCGTCGTTGTTTCTTCGGTAGAAATCTTGGGGCACTCTTTGAGGTTCTTTGTGTTGGATTGAGTATTATGGATCTGAAATTGTTTGATGCATATTGTATAATCAACTCATGGATACTCGTGGTGACATTGGAGTATCTAGGTGACACTAGCGTTCATTGATGTGTATCATATCCTTACAGAAAAATACACTTCCGTGATGATACATGTTTGTCACAGTAGGTCACGTTTTCTGTCATGTATGTACATCCATGATGATTTTATGACAGAATGAAGATAGTCATACCTGTGCTGTCGTAGAAGTGTTCCATTACAATACCAAAATTATCATCACGGAAGTGTTCACTTCCATGACGATAAATGACGCGTCATGGAAGTGCTTTCGTCAAGGGTAACTGACACGTGGCATCCACCGTAACGGGTCGCCGTTAAGATATCGGGTCCGGTTTTGGATCTGATAACCAATTAACAGCCCGAACCAATGGGGATTTTCCACGTGTAAAATTCTCATTGGCCGAAGGAAACACGTGTCAGCTCGTCATTGGGTCAGATAGGCGCCTATGATATGTCGACACGTGCAACGGCCCAACACTGGCCCATTTAGCTTACAAAGGCCGGCCCGTTTGACTTGGTAAAAAGTTAGCGGGCCGGCCCTTGAAAAGCCTGTTAACGGCCTGTTCGTATAGCCCATTTTATGGCTCCGTAACTCACAACCCGTTAGGGCCTTCCCGGAATCGGCCCAACAGCGTCATGTGGGCCGTCGAATATAACACCAGCCCATTTCACTTTTGGCCCATGTATGGCCCACGACGTCTTTCGGCCCATATGATGCCTTTCGTATCTTTAGGCCCTTTAGTGTCCCACGATGACTCTGGCCCATAATGAACAGTAAATTTCTTTGTACCCATTAACGGCCCATGATTCACATGGGCCATTTCCAGCCTGTGTTAGCTTTCAGCCTACTGACGGCCCATATGTCCTTGGGCTCCTTTCCAGCCCTCTATTACTGTCGGATTACGGGTTCTGGCAAACCCTTGAGGTTCGAACACTAGGGTGCGCACGAAGATCTCTCTCTCCCTCACTAGCTCGCTCGCTCGACGATCCACGGCCTAGCTCGTCGAACTCAAAGAACACGAGACATGAGGGTTTATACTGGTTCGGGCCACCGTTGTGGTGTAATACCCTACTCAAGTGTGGTGTGGTGGATTGCCTTGTAGGCTGGGGATGAACAAGTACAAGGGAAGAACAACCTCCGGATGAGAGGTGCTCTTGGGCTCGATGAGCTGATGAGTGCTGGGGTGGTCCGAATGATCCGTCCCCGCCTATGGTGGTGGCTAGTCCTATTTATAGAGGCCTTGGTCCTCTTCCCAAACATTAGGCAGGAAGGGATCCCACAACGGACAAGTTTGAAGGGGGACAACTAATACAAGCTATCCTGACAAAAGTAGTCTTCGCCTGCCAAAGGCTCTGGTGGTGACGCCGTCCTGGGTTCCACGATGACCTCCTTCCTGCTAGTCTTGGTCTCGTTGCACCGATATGGAAACCTTTGCTTGACGCCTCAGGACTCCTCGCCTGCGCCTGCCTCTTTAGCACCAAAGAGGAAACTGGTACTCTGCCCCCGCTGGCGCCCGCCTGGTGCCCGCCTGGCCTTGGTCGTCACTGCTCGCGTCACGCGCTCCTCGCGAGGTGCCCCTTGCATAGTTATCTCCGCTCCTCGCGAGCTAGCCTAGCGAGGCTGCCCCTGAGGAGGTCTTGTGTCGTCCGCCTCGCGAGGCTTGGCCCAACACGAGGGCCTTGAGTGTTTGCTGATGAAGGGGGGCCGTACCAGGCCGCTGGGCAAGCCACGCCCTGGGCCGCAGGCAGGCAAGTCTGGGGACCCCCGTTCCCAGAATGCCCACGGTAGCACCAGGGCCCAAGGCACGCTCGGACTTGGCTTCGAGGCTAAGCCAATGGGCAAGTGTGGAGCGCCGCGGGCCTCAATAGCCTGCGGCCTTGATTGAAGCATGGCGATTGATTGGACGTGGGCGCCTCCGCTTCCCCATGCTTCCTTGGCAACTGCCCCTGACAAAAGGCAGGTGCGTGCTACGGTGCCTTCATTGCTTGCCCCCGTCTTGCTCTAGATCCCCTTTCCTGCTCCTCTCTCCCAAAGACTCCAGATCTGCACGAACTTCCGTTCGAGCCCGCACCAATGGCACCTGGCAAGGCAAAGGCCGCCTCTCCGCCCGCCTGGTACGAGCCGGCTCTGAGCGCGCCTAGCGCTTCAGAGAAGAACCTCGCCGCCGTGCTGCTGCTGATGGCGGAGGCCAACAACGAGAAGGGGAAGACCGTGCTCCGGGCTGGCTCCGCTGAGCCTAAAGCTCCAGGAAGTACCTTCTACCCCTTCTTCATGAGTAGTGTTGTTGCGGGGCTGGTTCCCCCCTTTTCCAATTTCTTCTACGCCGTCCTCAGCCACTATAAGCTGCAGGCTCGCCATCTTCATCCCAACTCCGTTCTCCTCCTGTCAATCTTTGCCTTCTACTGCGAGGCGTATGTCGGGGTGATGCCGTCCGTGGCGTTGCTGCGCCACTTCTTCTTCCTTTGGCTTAAAGGCGGCATTTGCTCGGGGTGTGCTAACTTCGTTGCGGCCAACAAGGCCAACGCAATCTCGAAGGCCGGGAAGAAGGCCGAGGGCTTCAGGAGCAAGTGGGTCCTGATGGACGCCAAGTGCTCCCATCCCTGGCTGGTGCTGCCGACGGAGATGCCCACGCCTCACGACAGGTGGCTGCGTGCTAGGCTCGCCGATCCGCGGGCGGAGAAGGTGTTGGAGAAGATGACCGCTGACCTGAAGCCTGACGACCCAAAGGCGGCTAGGCTGACGGGGGCCATGGTCGTCAAGGAATTCTTGGCGCAGCGCGTGGCCCCACTCCAGGCGCGCTCACGTCCCTTGTGGAGGCTCGGAGATGAGGAGGACGATCTTCGCCTGCGCCCGGATGCCTTGTCGGAGGAGGACCTAACCGCGGCTCTCCGGCTCCTGGTTGGGGACGACCAGGGGTATCCGCTGGTCACCCTTGTCCCCTTGTATCACCGCCCAGACGGGGCGAAGGTTGCCTCCGCCTGGCCTGTCTTCGACGGGCGCGGGCTCGTGCCACCGGTGCCCGCCGAGGCCCCGACGGCGACGGCTCCGATGGTGCTGTCCTCCGATGACTCTGGCAGGGAGGAGGAGGACTCGGAAGCAACCCTGGAGGAGACCGGGGAGACCTCCTCTCCGCGCAAGGCCGATCTCCTTCGCGCCTTGCCTGACGACGACGCCGCCGACGGCCACCCGATGAGGGAGGCCTCACCCTCTGCTGGGGCCACCACGAGGTCCAAGGTCACCCCCTCGAAGAGGTCGCCAGCTGGGGCCCCGACGAAGAGCAGGTCGGCGATGATCTCCTGAGGCGACGCTCTAGCTCAGACGCCGCATGGCGCTGCTGCTGGGGCAACCGCCGCGGCCTCATCTGTTCCGGGGACTCACGCACCCGCGCCGCAGGCTGCGGGGCCCCTGGGCTCCATGGTCCTGAAGAGGCGGCGGAATTACGCCGCCGTGGACCAGTGAGTTCCTTGGCCTGACCTTGTCGGTGCTCCTGTTTCCATTGTTCCTTCCTGATATTTTCTTCTGGTGCTGCCAGGTCGACGTCGTTGGCGAAGAAGAAGAGAGAGGAGGCGGCCACATCTTCGCAAGCTCAGCAGCCTGGCCTGGCCGCACCCCCTCCGGCGCAGAGAGGTAGAGAGGGCACCCCTACTTCCCCCGCTCGCTCGTCCTCGCGAGGCCTAGTGGACAACCCTCAGGAGGAGGTGGCTTCCTCGGCCAAGCTGGCTCCGGAGGCGCCCATCTCCGGTTCGCCCATGGACGTCGCCAAGGCTAAGAAGCCCCCCGTCTCTCCCGCCGTCATCAGCTCGCAGTTCTTGATCACGCCGCAGCCTCCTCCTCTGGTCATGCCGCTAGTTCGCGGCCCTTCTGCTTTGCCCGACGCCCTGGAGGAAGCTCTTTTCGTGCTGACACGCCTTCAGGATGACCTCCAAGGGGCCGACCGTCGCCTGGTGGCAGGGCGCTTGGAGTTGATCTCGGGCTGGCTGCACTCTGACGTGTCTGTTAGGGTAGTGCTGGGCCAGGCCGTGGCGGCATCTGAGGAGGACAAGAGGGCCGCCTGCCAAGCCATAGCCGCTCGCGAGGCGGCGCAGGAGGATGCAGAAGCTGCCAAGGAGCGCTGCCGGTCGATGGAGGCCGAGCTGGAGACCATGCGCAACGAGCGCGCGACCGAGGCCCGCAATCGTAAAGCGGAGGAGGAGAAGATGAAGGCCCAGGAAGACGCCGTCAACGGTCATGACGCTGAGTTGGAGCAGTCGGCAAGGGCGCAGGCCGCGGAGCGCGGCCGCTTGGAGGAGCTGGAGAAGAAGGTGGAGGTGGAGAAGGTCCAGCTGGAGGCCAACCCGAAGGTCCTTGCTGAGGATCGCGCGGCCTTCAAGTCCGTTGAAGAGAGATCCCGCGGAGCGCTGAGGGCATTCTATGAGAAGGGCCTGGAGAAGCCGCTGGTGATAGACGATGAAGGCCCCGCCCAACTGCTTCCTTCACTTGTTGTAGCACTCGAGGGTGTCACCAACGGGATCGGCCCCATGGTGGAGGGGGAAGCGCGCGCGCTTTCCTCGTCGGCCTTGACGCGCGTCTTCAGTCATCTTCACCTTCGCAACCCCAACACCGACCTCGGCGGGCTGCTCGAGCCCGTGGAGGGGGAGCACTGCGCTGCTGCCGCCGCAGCCGTGGAGGGCCAGGTGGAAGCCCTGCTGACCAAGTTCCTCGCCGTTGAGCCTGCACCTTCAACCGATGGCCCCGCCGATCCTGCGAACAGGGCGAACAACACAGCCGACGGTGTTACTGCCGGCGAGAAGGTCCTCCCTGACGACAGCGCCCAAGGCTGAAGAAAGGGCTTGCTGGTGAAGAACGGCGCTCCTTCTCGCTTTTGCTTTCCCGCTAATTTTCCTATGACATGAGACGTGCCTCGTGGAGGCGTTAAAACTTCTGTTTGGTGTTTGAAGAACAACTTGTCTTGTAATAATTGCTAGATTTTCGCGACTTCCTTCCTATTTGCTTTATCGTTCTACGTCGGCAGAGCCTCGCCCCGCGCATACCTGTGCCGCCGCTGACTCGACCAGATTGCCAGGACGAGACCAGGGGGTGAGGGGCTACGTGGCCAGTTAGGCTCCTGAGTCGCGGTGCTCAGGAGTCCTCCTTGACGTGGAAACAACCTCTGGGAAGGAAATGCGAAACCAGGCTTTGTCATTCTACGTCGGCAGGGCCCGGCCCCGCGCATACCTCAGCCGCCGCTCACTCGACCGGATCGCCAGGACGAGACCGGGGGGTGAGGGGCTACGTGGCCAGTTAGGCTCTTGAGTCGCGATGCTCACGAGTCCCCCTTGACACTCAAACAACCTTGGGAAGGAAATGCAAGAGCAGGCCTTAGCGTTCTGCGTCGGCAGGGCCCGGCCCCGCGCGTACCTCAGCCGCCGCTGGCTCTCCGGATCACCAGGACGAGACCAAGGGGTGAGGGGCTACGTGGCCAGTTAGGCCCTTGGGTCACGATGCCCAAGGGTCCCCCTTGATGCTCAAATAGACCTCATACCTATCCTCGCCGAGCTTTTGCTCGAGAGGGTTGCGCGACGACCAGGTCTGGGGGACCTGGTGGGGCATACGCCAGGCGTGACCTGAGCGTAGCCCCTGTGCCCAACCCCCTCGAGCTACCCTCCCGAGGGGAAAGCAGCGCGGTGAGGCTAGGCACTGAGCCTGGTGGCTCCCTGGGGTTAAAGCTGCCGTGAGGCCACACCTAGTTGTTTATCATCAGCGCGGAGCATGGCGCTACCGTACTTGCACGGGCATAGCCGCTCCTCGACCATGTCGACTGCCAGCACGGAGCATGGTGCTTCCACTGGCACGTGGGAGGGGACTCCCTACTGCTGAGAGCCCCCGGGGCGTGTACAGCCCCGCTGTCGGTGTCAAAACCGGCGGATCTCGGGTAGGGGGTCCCGAATTGTGCGTCTAAGGTCGATGGTAACAGGAGACAGGGGACACGATGTTTACCCAGGTTCGGGCCCTCTCTATGGAGGTAATACCCTACTTCCTGCTTGATTGATCTTGATGGATATGAGTATTACGAGAGTTGATCTACCACGAGATCGTATTGGCTAAAACCCTAGAAGTCTAGCCTGTATGACTATGGTAATGAGTATCTGCCTTTCCGGACTAAGTCCTCCGGTTTATATAGACACCGGGAGGATCTAGGGTTACACAAGGTCGGTTACAAAGAAAGGAATCTACATATCCGGTCGCCAAGCTTGCCTTCCACGCCAAGGAGAGTCCCATCCGGACACGGGTGCAGTCTTCGGTCTTCGTATCTTCACAGCCCACTAGTCCGGCCCATGACTAACAGGCCGGACGCCCGAGGACCCCTTAGTCCAGGACTCCCTCACCCACCCTGACATGTGGCTTGCACGGCAGGGCTAGACGAGGTGTATCTGGGCACCCATGAGCCAGCGCGGGAGTCACGAGGCCCTACCTCAAGGCGGGTTTCGTCTGGTCTTGATTGAGGGCGCTTGAGATGATCCTGCGAGATGGTTAGGCAACCTACGCCGAGTGAATCCCTCGAGGCCGCCACATCAGAAGGCCAGACACCAACGACCCCAGGCGGTGACGTGAACGGGGCCGGCCCGCCAGACAAAGCTCAGCCGTTGGGTTTATCGACGCTGCAGGGACGGACCCGAGCACAGACGCCGTGCCTAGTCTTCTCATGCGGACATCCTAAAGAAAGACAACCGGTGCGCGGCTCCCGTGGCAGCGAGGCACCGTGTCGTGCGCCCTTACTCACCTGCTCGCACTTAGCTCATGCGAGGACGAGACACCAAGGACCATGGGAGGTGACGTACACGGGGCTGGCCCGCGAACCAGAGCTCAGCCGCTTCGATTTAGTGACGCTGCAGGGACGGACCCGAGCACAGACGCCATACGTGTCCTTAATTATGAGGCGGTTGCAGGCAGGTTCGCGAGGGCGTACAACGTTCATGGCATCGAAGTGCCGGTCAGGCAGATGATAATTTTAAAGCGGTTACCAGAGAAGGGTAACACTAGTTCAGATAGATGCTAGAGCGATACGTGCCACAGGGACGGACCCGTGCGGCCTGCGGATGATGCAGCCCGAGGGGCGCCCCCAACAAGGTAAGATAAAGACACAAAATGATACATGTCGCAGGGACAAGCCCGTGCGACCTGGGAATAATGCAGCCCGAGGGGCGCTCCCAGCTGAACAAACTGGAAAGAGTCACCTGGCATAGTTGCTGAAGAGATGTCGAGGCAGCTGAAGACGCGTGCTGATGAAGTTGCTCCTTAGGCGTCGTCCGGTGGCCGGTTCCCGGGAGATCCTGGAGGCTCTGGCTCCTCCTCCCCTAGGACCGCCTGGCGCCTGGCCTCGCGAGCCGCCAGGGCGCCCTGCATGAGCCGTTGGTAGGTGACATCCGCGCTCGGCAGGCCGTAAGGCATGCGAACATAGTTGTGAGGGGGGCCCTCACACCGGCCGGCACGTGACGGCCAGTAATGCTCCTGAGAGGCGCCCTGTTGAGCCCGAGGTAGTTGATAACCTGCAAGTATAGGGGATCGCAACAGTTTTCGAGGGTAGAGTATTCAACCCAAATTTATTGATTCGACACAAGGTGAGCCAAAGAATATTCTCAAGTATTAGCAGTTGAGTTGTCAATTCAACCACACCTGGATAACTTAATATCTGCAGCGAAGTATTTAGTAGCAAAGTAGTATGATAGTAACGGTAACGGTGGCAAAAGTAACAGTAGCAGTTTTGTAGTAATTGTAACAGTGGCAACGGTAAAGTAACTAAGCAATGAGCAATATGTGAAAAGGTCATAGGCATTGGATCGGTGATGGAGAATTATGCCGGATGCAATTATTCATGCAACGGTTATAACATAGGGTGACACAGAACTAGCTCCAATTCATCAATGTAATGTAAGCATGTATTCCGAATATAGTCATACGTGCTTATGGAAAAGAACTTGCATGACATCTTTTGTCCTACCCTCCCGTGGAAGCGGGGTCCTATTGGAAACTAAGGGATATTAAGGCCTCCTTTTAATAGAGTACCGGAGCAAAGCATTAACACATAGTGAATACATGAACTCCTCAAACTATGGTCATCACCGGGAGTGGTCCCGATTATTGTCACTTTGGGGTTGCCGGATCATAACACATAGTAGGTGACTATTGACTTGCAAGATAGGATCAAGAACTCACATATATTCATGAAAACATAATAGGTTCAGATCTGAAATCATGGCACTCGGGCCCTAGTGACAAGCATTAAGCATAGCAAAGTCATAGCAACATCAATCTCAGAACATAGTGGATACTAGGGATCAAACCCTAACAAAACTAACTCGATTACATGATAAATCTCATCCAACCCATCACCGTCCAGCAAGCCTACGATGGAATTACTCACGCACGGCGGTGAGCATCACGATATTGGTGATGGAGGATTCCCCTCTCCGGAGCCCCGAACGGACTCCAGATCAGCCCTCCCGAGAGAGTTTAGGGCTTGGCAGCAGCTCTGTATCGTAAAACACGATGAATCCTTCTCTCTGATTTTTTTCTCCCCGAACGTGAATATATGGAGTTGGAGTTGAGGTCGGTGGAGAACCAGGGGGCCCACGAGGCAGGGGGCGCGCCCAGGGGGGTAGGCGCGCCCCCACCCTTGTGGACAGGGTGTGGGCCCCCTGGCCTTGATTCTTTCGCCAGTATTTTTTATTAATTTGAAAAATATTCTCCGTGAAGTTTCAGGTCATTCCGAGAACTTTTATTTCTGCACAAAAATAACACCATGGCAATTCTGCTGAAAACAGTGTCAGTCCGGGTTAGTTCCATTCAAATCATGTAAGTTAGAGTCGAAAACATGGGCAAAAGTGTTTGGAAAAGTAGATACGATTGAGACGTATCAACTCCCCCAAGCTTAAACCTTTGCTTGTCCTCAAGCAATTCAGTTGACAAACTTAAAGTGATAAAAACTTTTACAAACTCTGTTTGCTCTTGTTGTTGTAAATGTGTAAAGCCAGCATTCAAGTTTTCAGCAAATATTATGAACTAACCATATTCACAATAACACTTAGGTCTCATGTTTACTCATATCAATGGCATAATCAACTAGCGAGCAATAATAATAAATCTTGGATGACAACACTTTCTCAAAACAATCATAATATGATATAACAAGATGGTATCTCGCTAGCCCTTTCTGAGACCGCAAAACATAAATGTAGAGCACCTCTGAAGATCAAGGACTGACTAAACATTGTAATTCATGGTAAAAGAGATCCAGTCATACTCAACATAAATTAATAGTAATGGATGCAAATGATAGCGGTGCTCTCAAACTGGTGCTTTTTAATAAGAGGATGATGACTCAGCATAAAAGTAAATAGATAGGCCCTTCGCAGAGGGAAGCAGGGATTTGTAGAGGTGCCAGTGCTTGATTTTGAAATAGAGATAAATAATATTTTGAGCGGCATACTTTCATTGTCAACATAACAATGGAGAGATCTCGATATCTTCCATGCTACACACATTATAGGCGGTTCCCAAGCAGAATGGTAAAGTTTATACTCCCCCACCACCAACAAGCATCAATCCATGGCTTGCTCGAAACAACGAGTGCCTCCAACTAGCAACAGGCCTGGGGGAGTTTTGTTTGCAATTATTTCGATTTGATTTGCTTAGAGCATGGGACTGGGCATCCCGGTGACCAGCCATTTTCTCGTGAGTGAGGAGCGGAGTCCACTCCTCTTGAGAATAACCCGCCTAGCATGGGAGATACAGACAACCCTAGTTGATACATGAGCTATTCGAGCATACAAAACAAAATTTCATTTGAAGGTTTAGAGTTTGGCACATACAAATTTACTTGGAACGGCAGGTAGATACCGCATATGGGAAGGTATAGTGGACTCATATGGAATAACTTTGGGGTTTATGAAAGTGGATGCACAAGCAGTATTCCCGCTTAGTACAAGTGAAGGCTAGAAAAAGACTGGGAAGCGACCAACTAAAGAGCGACAACAGTCATGAACATGCATTAAAATTAATAAACATTGAGTGCAAACATGAGTAGGATATAATCCACCATGAACATAAATATCATGGAGGCTATGTTGATTTTGTTTCAACTACATGTGTGAACATGTGCCAAGTCAAGTCACTCGAATTGTTCAAAGGAGGATACCACCCTATCATACCACATCACAACCATTTTAATAGCATGTTGGCATGCAAGGTAAACCTTTATAAACTCCTAGCAAATTAAGCATGGCATAAGCAACTATAATCTCTAATTGTCATTGCAAACATGTTTCATTCATAATAGGCTGAATCAGGAACGATGAACTAATCATATTTACAAAAACAAGAGAGGTCGAGTTCATACCAGCTTCTCTCATCTCAATCAGTCCATCATATATCTTCATTATTGCCTTTCACTTGCATGACCGAACGGTGTGTATAATAATAATAGTGCACGTGCATTGGACTAAGCTGGAATCTGCAAGCATCTGATACAAAGGAGAAGACAAGGTAATATGGGCTCTTGGTTAATTCCACAATAATGCATATAAGAGCCACTTCAACATTTTCATTATGGTCTTCTCCTATCGACCCCCAAAGAAAAGAAATAAAATAAAACTATATACACGGGAAAGCTCCCAACAAGCAAAAGAAGAACGAGAAATCTTTTTGGGTTTTCTTTTAATTACTACTACATGCATGGAAGGTAAACTAGCTAGAACTACAACTAATTTTTTTTGTTTTTTCTTAAGGTTTATCAAACACACAAGAAGAAAGCGAGAAAAAGGAAAATAAACTAGCATGGATATTACAGTGAAAAAGTATGAGCATCGACAAGTGGCGTGAGTGTGTGAACATGAATGTAATATTGGTGAGAGATACGTACTCCCCCAAGCTTATGCTTTTGGCCTAAGTTGGTCTATGCCCATGGATCAAAGTTGTAGTTGGGGTCGTACTGAGATGCAGCAGCTATTGCCTCATGAGCTGCAGCTTGGAGGCGTGCTGCCTCCGTCCTCCTCTTATACTCGTTTGCCTCCTCCCTGGTTATAGTATATCTCCCTTTTGCCTGAAAGTCAAAGAAAGTAGGAGTAGGGAGAGCAACATGGAAAGTGCGGCGCCTGTCAAACATTAGTCGGTACTGGAGAGGCTGTTCATTCCTCTCAATAAACTGATGGCGAACCATAGCATTATAATCTAGATAAGCGGGAGGCAATTCCATATCATTTTCATGTATAGGTATCTCAAGAAAATTAGCCACATGGGTTGCATAAATCCCACTAAACAAGTCTCCACTTAAACCATTATTATGCAACCTTCGTGCAACAATGGCCCCCAAGTTATATTGTTTATCTCCTAAAACAGCACTCTTGAGAACACTAAGGTCACGAACACACATGTGACATGCCTCATCCTTACCGTTTATGCATCTGCCTATAAAGAGAGCAAAATAATGTATAGCAGGAAAATGAATGCTCCCTATGGTAGCTTGTGTTATTTCCCTAGATTCCCCCATAGTGATACTAGCAACAAAATCTTTAAACTCAGATTTGCGAGGTTCACTAGCACTACCCCATTGCGGAAGTTTACAAGCGGTATTAAAATCTTCTAAGTCCATAGTATAAGATTTACCATAGAGATCAAATAGGACAGTGTGAGAATTGCGTGAAGATGAAAATTTGAACCTTCTCACAAAGGAATCAGTTAGGTGATAATACTGAGGGCACTTATCTAGCATGAAGCCCTCGAGTTCAACATTACGCACATATGCGTCAAACTCCTCCTTAATTCCTGCTCGAACCATGAAATCTTCGGACGGCCATTCACAAGGCCGCACTTGAGCTTCTCTTGGTGGTTCATGGTCCGGCTCACGTATTGTAGGCCTGGGTCCTTGCTTCCTTGAAGAACCACCTTGGTACATTTTCCTAAACATATTTCTTCCTCTGAAAAATTTCTGAAATTTTTTGTAACTTAAAATAAAAGTGAACCAAACTCAACAAGATTGATAACAAGTACTCCCACAAGTGCCTAGAGACTATATCATGCATTATAACTACTTGGGACCAAATAAATTTGACATGCAAGCTCAAGAACAGGGTCACCTAGGCAGCAAAAATTTGCAATGAATAAAGCACTAGAACAAAAACCAATTGGACCATTGGAGGAGTCAATACCGAAGAACAATCCCCCAAAGCAATTTTGTGAGTGGAGCTTTGAGCAAGGAGATCGAAAATCGCAGCAAGATGAGCTAGAACTCGTGCTTGAGCTGGTTGGTGATTTTTTTGGGAGGAAGAAGGAGTGTGTGGTGGCTGGAATAAGTGGAGGGGGGCCACCAGGGGCCCGCGAGGTAGGGGCGCGCCCGGGGGGTGGGCGCGCCCTGGACCCTCGTGGCAAGGTGCTTGCTCCCCCTGATGTGTTCTCAGTGCCAAATATTCTCAAATATTCTAGAAAAAATCATATTTCATTTTCAGGGCATTTGGAGAACTTTTATTTTCGGGGTATTTTTTATTGCACGGATAATTCAGAAAACAGACAGAAAATACTATTTTAGCTTTATTTAATCTAAATAACAGAAAGTAAAAGGAGGGTACAGAAGGTTGTGCTCTCTAGCTTCATCCATCTCATGCTCATCAAAAGGAATCCACTAACAAGGTTGATCAAGTCTTGTTAACAAACTCATTCCGAATCGCATGAAACCGGAGAATTTTCGAATAACACTAGGTTACCTCAACGGGGATATGCACGTCCCCAACAATACGAATATCATATCTCTTCTTGACAGTTGGAAGAGGAAATTCAAAACCTCCAATAGTAATAGTTGATTTTTTTCCAATAGAATTGATACTGTGAACTTGAGGTTGTTTCCTCGGGAAGTGTACCGTATGCTCATTACCATTAACATGAAAAGTGACATTGCCTTTGTTGCAATCAATAACAGCCCCTGCAGTATTCAAAAAGGGTCTACCAAGGATAATCGACATACTATCGTCCTCGGGAATATCAAGAATAACAAAGTCCGTTAAAATAGTAACATTTGCAGCCACAACAGGCACATCCTCACAAATACTGACAGGTATAGCAGTTGATTTATCGACCATTTGCAAAGATATTTCAGTAGGTGTCAACTTATTCAAATCAAGTCTACGATATAAAGAGAGAGGCATAACACTAACACCGGCTCCAAGATCACATAAAGCAGTTTTAACATAGTTTCTTTTAATGGAGCATGGTATAGTTGGTACTCCTGGTCTCCAAGTTTCTTTGATATTCCACCCTTAAAAGTATAATTAGCAAGCATGGTGGAAATTTCAGCTTCCGGTATCTTTCTTTTATTAGTAACAATATCCTTCATGTATTTAGCATAAGGATTCATTTTAAGCATATCAGTCAAACGCATACGCAAAAAGATAGGTCTAATCATTTCAGCAAAGCGCTTAAAATCCTCATAATCCTTTTTCTTGGATGGTTTAGGAGGAAAAGGCATGGGTTTCTGAACCCATGGTTCTCTTTCTTTACCGTGCTTCCTAGCAACAAAGTCTCTTTTATCATAACGTTGATTCTTTGATTGTGGGTTATCAAGATCAACAGCAGGTTCAATCTCTACATCATTGTCATTACTAGGTTGAGCATCAACATGAACACTATCATTAACATTATTAATAGGTTCATGTTCATTACCAGATTGTGTTTCAGCATCAGAAATAGAAATATTGTCGTGGTGGGTGCACGGCAGATGCCAAGGATGGCTAAAGAGAGGAGGGAGCTCGAGGGCGCTGGTGGGCTCCAGAGGCGAGGTTGGCATGAGCGGGCGCGGGACGCCGGACATACCCAGGTTCGGGGCTCTCTGAAGAGATAATACCCCTAGTCCTGCCGAGTGTAGTTGGATGATTGATAGTACAATGTTGCTCCTGGAGCTGTATGAAGGAGGAAGGAAGCTGGCCAAGGCTTGGGCTGCTCCTTCTCTCCGGTGTTGCTGTTTCGTGGCTAGTCCTCCTGCTTCGCCTCCCGAATGATCGTGGGATCCCGGGGGTTTTATAGTCCAACCCCTCGGGGGTACAATGGTAATGTTATAAGTCGGTGGGTCCATGTAGTCGGTGTCCAGGGACCCGGGCTGGGCCCCGCTGAGGGCTTGTGGTTCGCCGGGTTCCCCTAGGTGTGGGCCCCGCCAGCCTAGGGGGACTGTGCGCCGTCTTCTCGATCGTCAGGGCGCGGCCGAGTCGAGCCGCGTACAATGCTCTCCATCAGGTTGCCGCTTGCTGTCGTCAGCGGTGAGGGTGGGGGCACTGTTGCCACGCCGGCCCTGGTCAATGGGTAGGTGAGGGGCACTGTTGCCACGTTCCTGCTGACCAGAGGCATGGGCGGGGCACTGTTGCCTCGGTCATCGTTGATTGAAGTCTTGTCCCCGTCATACGGCCTGGATGGGACAGGAGTTGACCCGCGACTGGATTGCGTAGCACGCCATGGGTGGCGCTGGCTTGGTGAGGAGGCCTTGGCCGTGCCAGGTTCGGCTGTCTTGCGCCAGTTGTTGAGGCCGAGTCGTCGTGTCTTGCCGGGTCGGCTAATCTGGCCGGCTTGGGGGGCTTGGCCGGGTCGAGCGACCCGGCCAAGCGCGCGCCGGTATTGAGGGGCGGTGCCAGCCCCGTTGTTTTTGAAGAGGATCCGGGTTCCGGTGCCTGCCCGGGGTCCATCCCCCCGACAGTAGTCCCCGAAGCTGTGAAGGTCCGCCGTCTTCGGATGAGTGGGCCTTCGCAGTTTCCCCCTTAAGCAAGGTGGATTCTGCGAGCGCTAGGTCCGGCAACACCCACTGTGTGCCGGTTTTCTCAAAAACCGGATCGCGGCGTCTCGGTCGTCGCGGGGACCGAGAAGTCCGCCGAATCTTGGGGCAATCCCTCGGGCTTTGCGCGGGCGCCACGTGGTGCCCGGAAGCCGGAGGGGCCTGACAGGCCACGCGCGTGACGGGACCGGGCGACGGGCTGGGGCCCGCCGTCGCGCGCCCTCGCCCCAAGCGCGCGGATTTATTGCGGCGTCCGGGGGCCGGTTGCTCTTCCCCGGGCAGTTACTGCGCGTGTGCGCGCACACTTATTGCGGGGTAGTGGAACGGCCGCATGCAGACGATCCCACTTCCCCACTTCCCCACTTCCCCACGTTCAAACCGAGGGTTATAAATCGGGGGGGGGGGGGCAGGGGGCGGCGGACATTATTCTCGCTCGTGCCCTCCTGTCCCTTTGCTCTCGCTCGGCTCTTCGCAACAGATGCACTGCGGCGCCCGCTGCTTCGAGCAGAACTCCTTCACCGTCCATCTTCCTTCTTCTTCCTTCGATTATGTCGCTGCCATCGGGCTCCTGGATGGGCTCGAACGTCACCTCCGAGGATATCACCCAACCCCGGGCGACGCGGCGCCTGCCGCGGGAGACGGACGTCGGCGTCCGCATGCCGTGCGGCGAGCAGAGGCCTCGGCCCGAGGGCCAGGAGCGCGTGGTCTTCCTCACGCACTTCGAGCGTGGGTTCGGGCTGCCGGCGAGCACCTTCTTCTGCGCTTTCCTGGAGTTCTTCGGGCTCCAGCCGCATCATCTTGGCGCCGGTGACATTGTCCAGCTCTCCGGCTTCGTCACCCTCTGCGAGGGGTACCTGGGGGTCGAGCCTACGATCGACCTCTCGGCGCGCTTCTTATCCTTGAAGCAGCAAGGCCCGTCGGCCGGGGAGTTCGCTGATTGCGGCGCCGCCGTCATCTCGAAGCGGTCGGGGGCGGATTTCCCCAAGATCCCGCTGGAGGACTCTGCCAAGAAGTGGCAGAACTCCTTCTTCTACGTCCGCAACCTTGGAGCAGATCGCGTCAATCTTCCGGCCTTCGTCATCGCACCGCCGCGGGCAAAGACGAACTGGGGCTACTCGCCCAAGCGCCCGTCGCAGGAGATCGTTAATCTCTGCGAGCGGGTGACGGTGATGAGGACGCAAGAGGAGCTCACCGGCACCAACCTCCTCGCCGCGTTCATCATGCGCCTGGTCCTTCCTCTTCAGGGGCGCTCCTGCCTCATCGGCGAAATGGTCGGCCTTCAAGACCCAAACCGCATGGGGTCGACGCGGCTGTCCACGGAGCATGTCGCGCGCGGCGTGAACGACATCTCCAAGGCCAACCTTGGGGAGGACTGGCGGTTCGGCAAGGCGCCGTACAGCCAGTCGAACCCGGCGCTGCAGGTGAGAGTCTGGTCTTCTCACTTTGCTGCCGTGCACCTTCACATCCGTCCTGACGCGACGCGGTGGGTACTTCTGAACGCAATTCGGCATCCTTACGCCCGGGCTCCGTCGCAGGTGGAGCCGGTGGCGCCAGAGGAGCCCGTGGCTCGTGGCGGGGAGGAGGTGGCCGAGTCCGATGCCGGTGCTGGGCGTCGCGTGGGTAAGTCTCGCGTTTTTCTTCATGTGTCTTGAATTGCAGACCGCGGCACGGAACGGCCGGTGCTGACGCCAGTTGTTAGTGTAGTGGCATTGGGCGGGGGAGGCGGCAACGCGGGCGGAGCCGGGTCCTCGCATGGGGCTGTGCCGAGCCGCCCGCATGGGAAAGACAGCGTCGCGCCGCGACCCCGGGCCCCAAAGCGCACGGCGGACCCGGCCGGGGCCGGGAGGCCGGCCAAGAGGAAGCGCGGCGGCGGGCACGGGAGGCCAACCCCGGTCCCGGTCTTGGCAGGGTAAGCTTCATCTCTTGTTTGCGCTCAGGTTTTTTTTTCTTGAGCTAGTCTTGTTTCTTTTCTGCTCATTCTGTCTTCTTCTCTAGGTCACCAATTGCGCTGGCGAGGGCGGTGGCGGAAGCCGCGACCACCAAAGGGGCCGCGTTCCGCAGGAGCCGGTCCGACCTTGCCGACCAGGCCGAGGCAGAGGGACGGGCCGACTCGGACCTCGGCCTGGATCCGAATGACGTCGAAGCCTTGGCCTGGCGGGACAGGAACCGGGCCGAGGCGGAGCTGGAGGCGGCGTCGGTCCGAGCTTGGACCGACGCGGCGGCGGCATGGGCGCGACCCGGCGCGAGATGCCGAAGGGCACGGTGGTGGCGGCGATGGTCTTTGAGCCGTCGTCGGTGAGGGAGCGCGGCCGTGGAGGCCGGGCTGAGGTGGTGATCCCCGACAGGGGGGTCATGGAGGTGGAGGATGACACCCCGCCGCGGGCCGACGTGGCCGAGCGAGGGGGGACTGAGGGTGGTGGAGGCGGCATTGTTTTGGAAGAGACGCTGCGTGCGGCGGTGGCGGAGGCGCCACCGATTTTGGAGGAGGCACCGCGGGCGGCTGTGCCGGAGGTCACCCCGGCAGCTGGGCCGGAGACGGCGACGCAGGGCGTCCCGGCGTCCGGGTCAGGGTCGGCGACGCAGGGCGTCCCGGAGGAGGTGCTGGCCGCGTCGTGAGCGGCCAGCGAGGAGCACACCTTGGTGCCCTGGCAGGGAGAGCGCCGAGCTGCCGTGCCGCAGCCGGTGCGGAGCGGGGGCGCCATTGTCTTCGGGCCTCAGACCCAAGAGGAGGCGGCGCTGGACGCCTTCAGTCGCCGCCTGCGAGGCCGGACAGAATGGCTCGAGGCCTTCGCCCAGGCCGAGGTGGAGCGGACGCGCGACCTAGAGCGCGCCGTCCTGGTAAGTCTTCTTGCAATTTTCTTCTTTGTGGGGGCGTGCCAGCGCACCCACTGGGTGTAGCCCCCGAGGTTCGGGCCAACTACGTAGTAGTTGGGTCGAATCTTTAGAGTGTTGGCCTTGTTCTGATTTCTGCTTTCTTCAGCATCTCGACGCCTTCCGGGTCGCCGCCTACAATCGTCTCCTGGGCAAGCACCGGGAGCTCGTGGACCGGCTTGCCGCCAAGGAGGAGGAGCTCCGCGTCGCCGCAGGTATCCTTGTGCTCTTTTCTAGTGGGGGCGCGCTAGCACACCCACTGGGTGTAGCCCCCGAGATTCGGGCCAACTGTGTAACAGTTGGGCCAAATCTTAAGTCTTGCTTTTTTCTTCTGCTGAGTGCTTTTTTTCACAGCCGAGGTGCTGTCCTGGCGGACTCGTCTGCTCCGGGCCGGTCATCACTACGACCGGCTCGTTGCCGACACCGGCCCTCTTGGCGTCGAGGCGGCGCAGGCGAGGGCGGAGGCGGCCGCGGCTCGGCGGTCTCTCGACGAGGCCAACCGGCTGCATGAGCAGCTGGCGGGTCAGAAGAGCCGCCTCGAGGCCGAGGTGGAGCTCCTTAAGGCGGAAGCCGCCAAGGTGGCAGAGGCGCGGCAGGCCCTGGTGGAGGCGGACAAGCAGCGCGCCCAGCTGGCCGACGACAAGGGCCGGCTCCAGGCCGAGGTGGATCGCCTGTGGGGACAGGTCAACACGGCTGCGGGGCCCGTCAGGACGAGGCCCGTCGCCGCGAGGCGGCCAAAGACAAGGACGCCGAACTGAAGGCGGCCCTTGCCAAGGCGGCCGATCTGGAGAAGGCACTCGAGGAGCGCGACCGTGCCATCGAGCGGGAGCGGCGCGGTACGTTGCTTGAGGCGCAACACCTGGAAGAGTCCTTCTCCAGTAAGTGCTTTTTTCTTGTCGTTTGCCGGGTCGGGATTCGGCCTTTCTTCCTTGTTGTTCTTCTTCTAACTCGCTTCTTCCTTTGCGGCAGGGGCCTTCCCAGAGATGCAGCGGCTGGCGGAGGAAGCCGTCCGCTATCAGCGTGACCCGATCGGCGTCGTTGGGTCCGGGACGGATCTGCGGGTGGCCTGGACCTTCCCGGAGATCATCGCCGCCGCTGAGGCCCGCCTGCAGGTTCTGGGAACGCAGTTGGGGCCGGCACCGCGATGACGGCGGCCCTATGGCCGGACTCTGCCCAACTGAGCAGCTTCTCGCGCCTGGCGCGTTGGTTGGAGATGGGGTCGGACCGGCTTGGCGAGTGGCGCGTCTCCGCCGCTCGTGCCAGTGCCGAGATGGCGCTCCGGTTCGCGCTGTCCTGGCATCCGGACCTGCAGCTGGACGCGTTGATGGGCCAGCGGGCCGGTTCGGAGCATCTCTTGCAGGAGCAAGCCGGCCGGATCGCCTCCCGGGCCAGCTACATTGCAGAGTTCGCCTTCCATGTCAAATTCCATCCGGAGCGGACGGAAGACGGCGGGGTCGTGGATGGCGACGACTACGGCTTGCTCCTCCACGATCCGGAGGGGAGCTCGGAGGAGACGAGCGTCTACCGCGACGCGGATGCTGAGGAGGGCACCGGCACCTCGCTGGACCCGGAGGCCGCGAGGGGAGAGCCGTCGATGTCGCGACGCGGCGCTGGAGATGCCTGAGACACTTTGTGTAAAATTTGTTAAATAGCAGGTCCACCCACCCACTGGGGGTTTTAGGGTGTAATGAACTCAGGCCGTGGGCCTTTTCTTAAATACTTGCAGATGTCGTGGGTGCTTTTTCTTTTTTGCCTTCCGTTTTTTGGACCGATTTCATGCGCTTTTCCTTTCTCAAACCTCCCTCCCCGCGAGTCAGACGGCCGAGGCTCCGGTCCGTGACAAGGAGTTCGGTTCTTTGAGAGGAGCGCGCAGGACTTGGGTTCCTCGAAACGTTGAGCGTGAGCGAAACACCCACTGGACCGCCTGGCGGCAATCCGGCGAAGCCGGTTGGCGATCAGCTGGTCGTGCGGCTGTTCATTTGATGAATGGCGGACCAGGTTGATCGACCCGGCGACCTTTGGCTTAGTGTATGAAGCGTAAAGGAGCTTTGGCCCGTTGTGCTTGCCAGCCGACAACCAAAGCTGGATCTGTGGCTTTAGGGCGAAGTGGGGGACCGCGGCATCCTAACTTTATCAGGAATCACCAAGTAAGGCGGCGGGGTAGCGACCGAGCCGGCCAGCCCCCGAGCCCCCGGGTCGAGCGAGTCGGACCGGTGGCCGGGTTCAGTGGTATAGTGATGCAAGAAAATAGGGACACAATAAATTGGTCGACAAAAGGCAGCCCCCGAGTTTCATGCGTTTACAAAAGGCGATGATACATACGCTCGTGCGGCTAACTGTAACACTGGCGGAGGAGTTCCGCGTTCCACGGCCGGGTCGTTTCTTCACCGGCGGTGTCCTTCTTGCACTTCCTCGACTTGCGTGCGTCGATGAGGTAGTAGGCGTTGCGGTCGCGCAAGGCCCTGCTCACGATGAATGGGCCCTCCCATGGAGGGGACAACTTGTGCTGGCCTGCCAGCTCTTGGACGAGTCGGAGGACGAGGTCGCCCTCGCGGAACGCGAGGGGCTTGATCTTCTTGCTGTGGTAGTGCCTCAGGCCTTGCTGGTAGATGGCCGAGCGACTGAGCGCCAGGAGGCGTGCTTCTTCGAGCAGGTCGACGCCATCTTCACGGGCTTCTCTAGCTTCGGCTTCGGTGTACATCGCGACGCGCGGCGAGTCGAACTCGACGTCAGTCGCGATGTACACCGTAGCCGAAGCTAGAGAAGCCCGCGAAGATGGCGTCGACCTGCTCGAAGAAGCACGCCTCCTCAGGGTGAACCCGGCCGACCGATTCGGCGTGGTGCGTAGACTCTAGAGAACGGCTGGCAACTCGTCAAGCCAGCTGCCGGGTGAGCGGATGAGCGGCTCAACGAGTCGCGGCTTGACGCCGGACAGGATGAGTCCATTGGCCCGCTCGACCTGCCCGTTGGACTGCGGATGCGCAAGGAGGCCACGTCGAGGCGGATGCCGGAGATGGAGCAGTATTGTTCGAGCGCGCCCTTGGCGAAGTTGGTGCCGTTGTCGGTGATGATGCTGTTCGGCATGCCGTAGCGCACCGCTATGTCCTTGATGAACCGGACGGCTGTTGGCCCGTCCAGTTTCTTGATTGGTCTTGCCTCGATCCACTTGGTGAATTTGTCCACTGCCACCAGCAAGTGCGTCATGCCGCCTCAGGCGGTTTTGAAGGGTCCCACCATGTCGAGTCCCCAGACTATGAAGGGCGAGGCGATCGGTATGATGCGGAGTGCTGACGCCAGCTGGTGGCTGCGTTTGCTGAAGCGCTGGCATCCCTCACACTTGAGGACGAGCGACTCGGCGTCTTCGAGGGCCATGGGCCAGTAGAAGCCGTGGCGGAATGCCTTGGCCACCAGGGATCGTGATGCGGCGTGGTGCCCACACTCGCCCTGATGTATGTCGAGGAGGATGTCGATGCCCCGCTCCTGCTCGACGCAGCGCTGGAACACGCCGGTGGAGCTGCGCTTGACGAGCTCGTTGTTGATGATGCTATAGGCAGACGCCCGGCGCTGCACTTGCCGAGCTTCGGTCTCGTCCATGGGGAGAACCCCGTTCTCCAAAAATTCTGATATTGAGAGGGCCCAAGATGGAGCCGTAACCACGGCGAACACGGCCACTAGGGTGAGTTCCGAGTTGGCAGCCCCCGAGCCGGGTTGAGCAGCCCCCGGGTCGGGGATGGCGACGGCCGGGTCCGAGACGATGGTGGCCGGGTCGAGCTGAGCAGCCCCCGGGCCGGGTTGAGGTGCGGCCGGGTCGTCTGGAACGTGGATGGACTCGGAGTCCGGCGATGGCTCGACGGACGGCTTGCGTAGGTGCTCGAGGGAGACGTCGGACGGGATGGCTTGTCGTGACGAGGCGATCTTGGCGAGCGTGTCGGCTGCTTCGTTCTCCGCGCGCGGGACGCGGAGGAACTCGCAGCCCTCGAAGGATCCGGATAGCTTCTGGACGAGGAAGCGGTAGCTTGCCATGTTGGAGTCACGGGCGTCCCATTCGCCGGAGCATTGCTACACCACCAGGTCCGAGTCGCCGTAGCACAGGATGTGCCGGATGCCGAGTTCCTTGGCCAGCCGGAGGCCGTGCACAAGGGCTTCGTACTCGGCGACGTTGTTGGAGGCGGCAAAGTGGATCTGGAGCGCGTAGCGGAGCCGGTCGCCCCTTGGGGTCGACAGTACGATGCCGGCCCCCAAACCGAGTTGCATCTTGGACCCGTCGAAGTGCATGCGTCAATGCGTCGAGTCAGGAGGTGGCGGCAAGTACTGGGTTTCGGTCCAGTCGACGAGGAAGTCGGCCAGGGCTTGAGACTTGATCGCGGTGCGGGGCTCGTAGAGGATGGTGTGGACGGCTAGCTGGATCGCCATTTGGCAACCCGGCCAGAGGCGTCCCGGCACCCGATGATTTCTCCGATAGGCACCGTGCTGACCATGGTGATGATGTGCTCTTGGAAATACTGCTTCAGCTTCTTGGCGGTGAAGTACACGCCGTAACACATCTTCTGGTAGTGCGGGTAGTTCTGCTTGGAGATGGATAGCACCTCGCTCAGGTAGTAGACTGGGCACTGGACGGCTGGGATCTTGCCCTTCTCTGGTCGCTCGACCACCAGCACCGTGCTGACCGCCCGCGAGGTCGCGGCTATGTAGAGCAACAGCGGCTCCTTGTCGGTCGGCGCGGCCAGGACTGGCGTGGTGGAGAGCATGCGCTTGAGGTCTTGGAAGGCCTCGTCTGCCTTGCCGTTCCATTCGAACATGCTCGTCTTCTTCATCAGCTGGTACAGGGGTAGCGCCCTCTCGCCCAGCCGGCTTAGAAACCGGCTGACCGAGGCCAAGCATCCGGTGAACTTCTGGACATCGCGCAGCTGAGCCGGCTTGCGCATGCGCTCGATGGCCTTGATCTTCTCTGGGTTCGCCTCAATGCCGCGTTCCGAGACGAGGAAGCCTAGTAGCTTTCCGGCCGGGACGCCGAAGACGCATTTTTCCTGGTTAATCTTGACCTTGTATTCACGGAGGTTGGCGAAGGTTTCCTTCAAATCGTCGAGGAGCGTGAGGTGCTGCTTGGTCTTCACCATGATGTCGTCCACGTATACGTGGATATTGCGGCCGAGTTGCGGCAACAGACATTTCTGCATGCAGCGCTGGAAGGTGGCACCGGCGTTCTTCAAGCCGAACGACATGGTGATGTAGCAATACGCCCGAAAGGGCGTGATGAAGGACGTCTTCAGGGCGTCGGCCGGGTCCAGCTTGATCTGGTGGTAGCCGGAGTAAGCGTCCAGGAAGGACAGGAGCTCACACCCGGCGGTCGAGTCGATGACTTGGTCGATTTGCGGGAGGGCGAACGGATCCTTGGGACATGCCTTATTGAGGCTGGTGTAGTTGATACACATGCGCCAGGTCTTGTTCTTCTTTAGGACGAGGACTGGGTTGGCCAGCCACTCGGGGTGAAATACTTCCATTATGAAGCCGGCCGCCAAAAGCTTGGCGACCTCTTCACCAATGGTTCTTCTCTTCTCTTCGGAAAATCATCGTAGGGGTTGATGGACAGGCTTGGCGTCCTTGCGGACGTGAAGTTTGTGCTTGGCGTACTTCCTCGGGATACCTGGCATGTCCTTGGGGGTCCATGCGAAGATATCCCGATTCTCATGGAGGAAGTCGACGAGCTCGCCTTCCTATTTGCTGTCGAGGCGGGCGCCTACGACAACGTACTTGCCGCAGCTGGGGTCTTCTGGGTTGAGCTTCACTTTCTTGGTCTCCTTCGAGGGCTTGAAGGCGGCCTCGTCGGCCGGGTCCGGGGTCGGGATTGACGCGGTGGAGGCCTCGCCTGCCAGGGCGACGATCCGGTCGAGCTGGCGCCGCTCCTCGGCAATGACCAGCGACTCGGCCAACTTGGAGCCGTCTCGGGCGCACTCCAGGGACTTGCGGTAATCGCCGGCGATGGTGATGAGGCCCTTGGGACCCGGCATCTTCATCTTCAGATACGCGTTGTGGGGAACCGCCATGAACTTGGCGAGCGTGGGCCGGCCCAGCAACGCGTGATACGCGCTGGATAGGTCCACCACCTCAAACAAGATCCGTTCGCGCCGGAAGTGGCCGCTGTCACCGAACAGGACATCTAGCCGGACCCGGCCAATGGGGGAGCAGGAGAGGCCGGGTACGATGCCGTGGAAGATCGTTCGGGTTGGCTCCAGGTCCTTGGCTTTGAGGCCGAGCTTGGTCATCGTGTCGCGGCAGAGGATGCTGATGCTGCTGCCGCCGTCGATGAGGACTCGGGAGAACTTGCATGTGCGCCGCGCGATGATGGTGGGGTTGAGGACGAGGGCGTAACCACCCGGGCTCGGCATGACTGCCGGGTGATCCTCCTGGGTCCAGGTGATCGGGCGATCTGACCAATCCATGAACTCCGGTTTGGCCGGGACGACGGTGTTCACCTCCTGCCGAAGGAGGCGCTCGCTGCGCTTGTCGTCGCCGAGGCTGGTGAAGACGACGTAGGCTGCGCTCTGGTCCGGGTAGGCGTCGTCGCGCATCGCGCCGCCAGCCGGAGGCGGCGGTGGAGGCGGAGGCGGTTGTCTCGCGCCTGGAGCCGGAGACGGAGCTGGAGGAGGCGGGACGTCGCCCCTCATGATGCGCTTGGTGATGGCGCACTGCCGAAGCGTGTGCGTGGAGGGTCTTGCGCCGCTGTGGTGCTTGCAGGGGGCGTCGAGCATCTGCTCGAAGCTCATGGCGGGTTGCCATGCCGTCTTGCCGGTTTGCCGGCGCTTCGCCGCCGGGTCCGCCGCGGGCTCGGTGGCCGCGACGAGCCGGTTGTCGTGACGCGGTGCCGGCTGGTCGGCCTTGCGCTTGTTGTTCCGGTGAAGCTGCTGCCGGCTGCTTTCGCCGGCTGGCTTCGGAAGGGGAACCGGCTTCGCCTTGCCGGCTTCGCCTTGCCGGCTTCATCCAGCGCCACCTGGATCTTCATGGCGAAGTCGACGTTGGCGTACTTGTCCGCCGTCACCATGAGCGCGGCCATGGTGGCCGGCTCGGAGCGTAAGAGCTTGTGCTTAAGGAGGGTGCCGTCTCGGCACCCGCTGACGAAGTACTGGATCGCCTGGACTTCATGGACGCCCTCGCAGCTGTCCCGGAGCTCGGTCCAGCGTGCGAGGTACTCGCGGCCGGTCTCCGTAGGCCCTTGCACGCACATGGCGAGCTGGCTATGGCGACCGGGTCGCTTGTAGGTCCCCGTGAAGTTGCGGACGAAGGCTTCCTCGAAGTCCACCCATGTGTTGATTCTGCCCATCGGCAGGCTGTTCAACCACGTGCGGGCCGACCCTTGGAGCATGAGCGGTGCATAGCGCACAGCGAGACGACGATTGGCACCGGTGATGCCAATGGCCGTGGTATAGTCGGTGAGCCAGTCTTCTGGCTTCACCGTCCTGTTGTACTTGGGGGTGTCACGGGGGAGCATGAATCCTTTGGGGAAGGGCTCCTCCCGGATGCGCGGGCCAAAGCACGCTGGCCCGATAGAGCCGCTCTCCTCCACCTCCAGGGAGCATCGGTGTCGTCGATGGCGCGCGGGCCGAGTCGAGGCGGTGGCGAGCGTCGGTGTCGTTGATGGCGCGCGGGCCGAGTCGACTTGCGACCAGGCCACGGGGGCCGGGTTGGTTGGAGTCGGACGCCGGCCATGCTGGCTAGGTCCGCGCTGGGTCTCTAGGACGGGCTCGTTGCCCAATCCGCCGGCGGCTGTAGCAGCCGGAAGGCACCGAGTCCGGGCTTGGCTGGAGTACGCCTCGCCGGGTGGCGATGAAGCGGTGTGCAGAAGCTCGCCGGGCCCGCCAAGGCGGGCGGAGCCGGACCCCGCCGTCTTGGCGAGCTGGTTGAGGCGGTCCTGCTGGGTGTTGGCGGCGTGGAGGAGTTCGTGCATCCGCCCGATGCGCTCTTTCAGCTCCTCACCCGCGAGCTGGTCCAGGCCGACTGCGGCTGCCTGGGCAGCGCGCATGTTCTTCGCTGGGGTCTCGTAGATGGTTGGGACGGCGCCGAGGGCCCGGCCGATCGCTCCTCCCCGGGCACGCACATGGGCGACCCGGCTTGGCTCGGCCGCGGCGGGCGTGAATCCGTAGGCGGCGTCGCGCTCCAGCTGAGCGGCGTCCAGGCGACGCTGAGTGGCGGCGAGCGTCTCAGATAGGTCCAGCATCTGCTGGCGCCTTTCCTCGAGCTGGGTTCGGGCCTCAGCGACATTGGTGGCGTCGACGTTGGTGCCGACGGGGATGTGGAGGCTTTGCATCACGGCGCGCAACGGATCAGACGGCTCGATCCGATCCACTGCGGCCCTGGCTTCGGCAGCCTTCCTCGTCTTGCTCGACGAGGAGGAGGCGTCGTCGCCAGTGACAAAGACCTCCACATGGACGTCCATTGCCCCGGCGGAAACGCCGCCGCCGAGGGAGAGGGGAGAGTCGGAGTAGCTGAGCACCTCGCTAGGGTACTCGTGGGCCGCGAACGCATTAGAGATGCGCAGTGCGGCGAAGGAGGCGACAAGCGCGCCGATGACGTCGTCCGCCAGAGCGACGGACTCGTCGGCATAGGAGAAGGGCCCCGTCCGAAGCATGCTCCCGGCCAACTCCTCGAGCTGCCCCATGGTGGGCGCCAACTGTCGTGGTGGGCGCACGGCAGATGCCAAGGGATGGCTAAAGAGAGGAGGAGGCTCGAGGGCGCTGGTGGGGTCTAGAGGCGAGGTTGGCATGAGCGGGCGCGGGACGCCGAACATACCCAGGTTCGGGGCTCTCCGGAGAGATAAAACCCCTAGTCCTGCCGAGTGTAGTTGGATGATCGATAGTACAATGTTGCTCCTGGAGCTGTAGAAGGAGGAAGGAAGCTGGCCAAGGCTTGGGCTGCTCCTTCTCTCCGGTGTTGCTGTTTCGTGGCTAGTCCTCCTGCTTCGCCCCCCGAATGATCGTGGGCTCCCGGGGGTTTTATAGTCCAACCCCTCGGGGGTACAATGGTAATGTTATAAGTCGGTGGGTCCGTGTAGTCGGTGTCCAGGGACCCGGGCTGGGCCCCGCTGAGGGCTTGTGGTTCGCCGGGTTCCCCTAGGTGTGGGCCCCGCCAGCCTAGGGGGACTGTGCGCCGTCTTCTCGATCGTCAGGGCGCGGCCGAGTCGAGCCGCGTACAATGCTCTCCATCAGGTTGCCGCTTGCTGTCGTCAGCGGTGAGGGTGGGGGCACTGTTGCCACGCCGGCCCTGGTCAATGGGTAGGTGAGGGGCACTGTTGCCACGTTCCTGCTGACCAGAGGCATGGGCGGGGCACTGTTGCCTCGGTCATCGTTGATTGAAGTCTTGTCCCCGTCATACGGCCTGGATGGGACGGGAGTTGACCCGCGGCTGGATTGCGTAGCACGCCATGGGTGGTGCTGGCTTGGTGAGGAGGCCTTGGCCGTGCCAGGTTCGGCTGTCTTGCGCCAGTTGTTGAGGCCGAGTCATCGTGTCTTGCCGGGTCGGCTAGTCTGGCCGGCTTGGGGGGCTTGGCCGGGTCGAGCGACCCGGCCAAGCGCGCGCCGGTATTGAGGGGCGGTGCCAGCCCCGTTGTTTTTGAAGAGGATCCGGGTTCCGTTGCCTGCCCGGGGTCCATCCCCCCGACAAATATCATTGGGATTCTCAGGTGTGTCAACAACAGGTTCACTAGAAGCATGCAAGGTCCTATCATTTTTATTTTTCTTCTTTTTAGAAGGGCTAGGTGCATCAACATTAGTTCTGTGAGAATCTTGCTCAATTCTCTTAGGGTGGCCCTCAGGATACAACCTGAGTCATTTTACCCCCTCTAGTCATAACTCTAACAACATTTTCATTTTTCTTATTATTTAATTCATTGAGCAAATCATTTTGATCTTTAAGCACTTGTTCTACTTGAGTGGTAACCATAGAAGCATGTTTACTAATGAGTTTGAGTTCACCTTTAACTCTAGACATATAATCACTCAAGTGTTCAATCATATAAGCATTTCGTTTCAATTGTCTGGCAACATAAGCATTGAAGTTTTCTTGTTTAACCATAAAGTCATCAAACTCATCCAAGCATTGGCTAGCAAACTTAGTAGACGGGATTTCAGCTTTATCATATCTATAGAGAGAATTTACCTTTACTACCTGTGTCGGGTTATCAAGACCATGTATTTCTTCAATAGGCGGCAAGTTAAGACCATGTATTTCTTCAATAGGAGGTAAATTCTTAACATCATCAGCTTTAATACCTTTTTCTTTCATAGATTTCTTTGCCTCTTGCATATCTTCAGGACTGAGAAATAGAATACCCCTTTTCTTCGGAGTTGGCTTAGGAGTTGGTTCAGGAAGTGTCCAATTATTTTCATTAGTCAACATATTATTCAATAGCAATTCAGCTTGATCAACTGTTCTTTCCCTAAAAACAAAACCAACACAACTATCCAGGTAGTCTCTGGAAGCATTGGTTAGTCCATTATAAAAGATATCAAGTATTTCATTTTTCTTGAGAGGATGATCAGGCAAAGCATTAAGTAATTGGAGAAGCCTCCCCCAAGCTTGTGGGAGACTCTCTTCTTCAATTTGCACAAAATTATATATTTCCCTTAAAGCAGCTTGTTTCTTATGAGCTGGGAAATATTTAGCAGAGAAGTAATAAATCATATCCTGGGGACGACGCACACAACCAGGATCAAGAGAATTAAACCATGTTTTAGCAGCACCCTTTAATGAGAACAGAAATAATTTAAGGATATAGTAGTAATGAGTTTTCTCATCATTAGTGAATACGGTGGCTATATCATTCAATTTAGTAAGATGTGCCACAACAGTTTCGGATTCATAGCCATAGAAAGTATTAGATTCAACCAAAGTAATTATCTCAGGATCGACAAAGAAATCATAATCCTTATCAGTAATACAGATAGGTGAAGTAGTAAAAGCTGGGTCATATTTCATTCTAGCATTCAGAGACTTTTCTTCCAGCTTAGCTAATAATTTCTTAAGATCATTCCTATCATTGCAAGCAAGAAAGTCTCTAGAAGTTTCTTCATCCATAACATAACCCTCAGGCACAACAGGCAATTCATATCTAGGGGGAGAATCTTCATCATCACTTTCATCAATATTATCAGTTTCGATAATTTCATTCTCTCTAGCCCTAGCAAGTTGTTCATCAAGAAATTCACCTAGTGACACAGTATTATCAAGCATAGAAGTAGTTTCATCATAAGTATCATGCATAGCAGAAGTGGCATCATCAATAACATGCGACATATCAGAATTAATAGCAGAAGCAGGTTTAGGTGTCACAAGTTTACTCAAAACAGAAGGAGAATCAAGTGCAGAGCTAGATGGCAGTTCCTTACCTCCCCTCGTAGTTGAGGGATAGATCTTGGTTTTCTCGTCTTTCAAGTTCCTCATAGTGACCAGCATATATAAATCCCAAGTGACTCAAAGAATAAAGCTATGCTCCCCGGCAACGGCGCCAGAAAATAGTCTTGATAACCCACAAGTATAGGGGATCGCAACGGTCTTCGAGGGTAGAGTATTCAACCCAAATTTATTGATTCGACACAAGGGGAGCCAAAGAATATTCTCAAGTATTAGCAGTTGAGTTGTCAATTCAACCACACCTAGATAACTTAATATCTGCAGCAAAGTATTTAGTAGCAAAGTAGTATGATAGTAACGGTAACGGTGGCAAAAGTAACAGTAGCAGTTTTGTAGTAATTGTAACAGTGGCAACGGTAAAGTAACTAAGCAAAGAGCAATATGTGAAAAAGCTCGTAGGCATTGGATCGGTGATGGAGAATTATGCTGGATGCAATTATTCATGCAATAGTTATAACATAGGGTGACACAGAACTAGCTCCAATTCATCAATGTAATGTAGGCATGTATTCCGAATATAGTCATACGTGCTTATGGAAAAGAACTTGCATGACATCTTTTGTCCTACACTCCCGTGGAAGCGGGGTCCTATTGGAAACTAAGGGATATTAAGGCCTCCTTTTAATAGAGTACCGGACCAAAGCATTAACACATAGTGAATACATGAACTCCTCAAACTATGATCATCACCGGGAGTGGTCCTAGTTATTGTCACTTCGGGGTTGCCGGATCATAACACATAGTAGGTGACTATTGACTTGCAAGATAGGATCAAGAACTCACGTATATTCATGAAAACATAATAGGTTCAGATCTGAAATCATGGCACTCGGGCCCTAGTGACAAGCATTAAGCATAGCAAAGTCATAGCAACATCAATCTCAGAACATAGTGGATACTAGGGATCAAACCCTAACAAAAATAACTCGATTACATGATAAATCTCATCCAACCCATCACCGTCCAGCAAGCCTATGATGGAATTACTCAAGCACGGTGGTGAGCATCATGAAATTGGTGATGGAGGAAGGTTGATGATGACGATGGCAAGGGATTCCCCTCTCTGGAGCCCCGAACAGACTCCAGATCAGCCCTCCCGAGAGAGTTTAGGGCTTGGCGGTGGCTCCGTATCGTAAAACACGATGAATCCTTCTCTCTGATATTTTTTTCTCCCCGAACGTGAATATATGGAGTTGGAGTTGAGGTCCGTGGAGCACCAGGGGCCCACGAGGCAGGGGGCGCGCCCAGGGGGGTAGGCGCGCCCCCCACCCTCGTGGACAGGGTGTGGGCCCCCTGGCCTTGATTATTTCGCAGTATTTTTTATTAATTCCAAAAATATTCTCCATGAAGTTTCAGGTCATTCCGAGAACTTTTATTTCTGCACAAAAATAACACCATGGCAATTCTGCTGAAAATAGCGTCAGTCCGGGTTAGTTCCATTCAGATCATGTAAGTTAGAGTCCAAAACAAGGGCAAAAGTGTTTGGAAAAGTAGATACGATGGAGACGTATCAGTAGTCGATGCAGACACGCAGCTCACCATCATCGCCTGGATGGGGAGCTGCGCCGGGTAGTGGGCGGCGGTCGCCGCGCATGGCTCTTGGCGTTTGATGCTCCTGGGTCGTCTTGGTGTTGAACTGCTGAGCACTAGGCGCCTCGCGCCTCATGCCCGCTTGAGGGAAACGTGCGGCGAAGCACGCCTCCACATGGTGCCCAAGCGCCTCCCTCATGATGTTGTCTAGGTCTGAGGCCCTACAGGAGAGGGCCCCCGAGCCCAGCCCGAGGAGGGCGCTCGGCGCGCCTTCCTATGCGAGGGAGGGAGGCGCCCCATCCGTGGGCGCAGATCCTAAGGTGGTGACGCCGCTCTCCTGAGGCCCTTGGTGCAGCAGCTGCTTCTTCTTCTTGGGGACCACCTCAGGGGGGTAAATGATGCCTTCGCTGTCTGTGTCCTCGGCCGCCGCTGCCTGGTAAGCGCACTCGAGAGAGCACATCGCATCTTTTTCTTCACAAGCGACCGTGATGACGCTGCCGCTTCCTGGCATCTGGAGGACGTTGTAGCCGTGGTGAGTCACCACCATGAACTTGGCCAAAGCTGGGCACCCGAGGATGGCATTGTAGGGAAGACGAATGTGGGCGACATCAAAGTCGATGAGCTCTGTGCGGTAGTTGTCATGCTGGCCGAAGGTGACCGGAAGGCGGATCTGCCCTATCGGGGTGGTGGAGCCGTCAGTCACCCCTGAGAAGGGCTTGGTAGGCTGTAGCTGCTTGTACGACACTTGGAGGCTATCGAACGTCTCGACGGACAAGACATTGAGTCCTGCGCCACCATCGATGAGGGTCTTGGTGACTTGAACGTTGCTGATGACGGGTGAGCAAAGCATCGAGAGGGCACCAGCGGTTGCCGCGCACTTGAGATGGTCTGCTGAGCTGATGGTGATAGCGCACTTGGACCACCTGAGTGGGCGTGTGGCTTCGAGCCTGGGGAGAGCCGCGTTCACCTCTCGGGCGAACTGCTTGAAGAGGCGCTGAGAGGCTGGGGCCTGCGCGCCGCCCAAGATGCAGGCGATGGCGCGAGGCTCCTGGAAGCCCCCAGCCCCCTCGTCCTGGTCGTCGTTCCTCCTTGGCGGTGGTGGTAGAGGTGGGAGGCCAGCCTTGCCCTCAGGGCGGTCCTCACGAGGCTGGTCCCTCCAAGCGCCCTCGCGAGGTTGGTCGCGCCAGCGGTCCTCACAAGGCTGGTCGCCCCACTCCTGGCGCGGTCCGCAGTCGTCCCAGCGTCCTCCTGTTCGGCCTCCTCCACGGCCGTAGCCTCGGTCGTTGCGGGTGGGGCACCGGCCGATGCGCCCGTCGTGGATGGCCCTGAGCTCCTGGCAATCGCTGGTGTTGTGGCTGCACACATTGTGGAAGGCGCAGAACGGGCGCCTGCCCCTGGACGACTCTGGGTGGTCGCGGCCGCGCTTCACCTCAGGCTCGGCCGCGAGCACAGCTGCTCCCTTGCGCTTCACGTCCTTGACCTTGGCCTTCTTGTCTTCTGGGTCTGCTGCTGGGAGCTTGACGAGGGAGAGGTGCCCTTCCTCGTCTCTCGCGCACTTGGTCGCTAGGTTGAAATATCTCTAAGGCCGTGCACAGGTCTTTGTGGATGGCGAGCTCCTCCTTCATCTTGACATCGCGGACGCCGTCGGAGAACGCGGAGATGATGGCCTCGTCTGTCACCTTGGGGATCTTGAGGCGGACGCTGTTGAAGCGCTTGATGTACTTCTGCAAGGTTTCTCTGGGTTGCTGCTTGATGCGTCGCAGGTCGCCCGTGGCCGGTGGGCGGTCGCGAGTGCCCTGGAAGTTGGCGACGAAACGCTCGCGCATCTCGCCCCAGGAGGAGACCGATCCCACGGGCAGGTTCAGGAGCCATGAGTGCGCGCCATCTTTCAGGGCCATGGGGAACCAGTTCGCCATGACCTTCTCGTCGCCGTTGTCCGCCTCGATGCCTAGCTTGTAGAGCTGCAGGAACTCCGCAGGGTCGGGGGTGCTGTCTCAACAGGGAGGCAGGTTGGGTTTGAACTTCCCGTGCCAGATGACGCTGCACAGCTCGGGGGTGAAGGCGCGACAGCCTGCTGCAATCACTGGAGCTCGCTGCGGAGGCGGGGCCTGGTCTTGTTATCTGCGCACAGCCGCCACGGGCGGTGCACAGTCTTGACGCGATGGTGCAGGGAGTGCAGGAGCATCCTGCCGTGGCCGAGGGACCTCATGGCAGCTTCCTTCTTCACGCGCGGGCACCCTGCGCGGGGGATCGTGCCGTGGGGCCACGCGTCTTGGTGCGAGGGAGACGTCTTGACGTGGTGGTAGTGGAGGCGCTCCGTGGGCTACGTTGCCCACGGCAGGAGGCGGACGAGACATCGAGGGAGACGGTGCAGGAGAGCCCCCAGCGGCATTGACAAGCTCGGTGATGCGGTCCAGCCACTGCTCGTAGAGGTCGTCGACTGGGAGGTAGCGTAGGAGCTCACGTGCCGTGAGCAGCGCGCCCTACGCGTCCACGGGTCCGCGGCGAACGTGAGACGACGAGCCGGCCGGTGCCAGCGACGGGGTGGCGGTGCGGCCGTCCCGCCGCATGGAGGGATGCAGTGACGAGGCTTGCTGCTCGGGTGCTATCGGGCCGGTGGTGGCGTTGGCAGCACGTGATGGCGAATGACGGGGAGGCCCACCGGCAGGAGCCGTCTGGGCAAGGCGGGCAGCAAGGGCGGCCCGGCGCTCAGCGCGAGCTCGGCGAGCGTCGGCCATGGAACTGGTGGGGCAATGGGGCGTGGATCAAGGAGAGGAAACTCAGCGCACCCCTACCTGGCGCGCCAAATGTCGGATTACGGGTTCCGGCAAACCCTTGAGATTCGAACACTGGGGTGCGCATGATGATCTCTCTCTCGCTCACTAGCTCGTCGAACTCGAAGAACACGGGACACGAGGGTTTATACTGGTTTAGGCACCGTTGTGGTGTAATACCCTACTCCAGTGTGGTGTGGTCGATTGCCTTGTAGGCTAGGGATGAACAAGTACAAGGGAAGAACAACCTCCGGAGGAGACGTGCTCTTGGGCTTGGTGAGCTCATGAGTGTTGGGGTGGTCTGAATGATCCGTCCCCGCCTATGATGGTGGCTAGTCCTATTTATAGAGGCCTTGGTCCTCTTCCCAAACATTAGGCGGGAAGGGATCCCACAACGGACAAGTTTGAAGGGGGACAACTAATACAAGCTATCCGGACAAAAGTAGTCTTCGCCTGCCAAAGGCTCTGGTGGTGACGCCGTCCTGTGTTCCACGATGACCTCCGTCCTGTCGTCCTGCTAGTCTTGGTATCGTTGCACCGATATGGAAACCTTTGCTTGACGCCTCAGGACCTCGCCTGCGCCTGCCTCTTTAGCACCAAAGAGGAAACTGGTACTTTGCGCCCGCTGGCGCCCGCCTGGTGCCCGCCTGGCCTTGGTCGTCACTGCTCGCGTCACGCGCTCCTCGCGAGGTGCCCCTTGCATAGTTATCTCTGCTCCTCGCGAGCTATCCTAGCGAGGCTGCCCCTGAGGAGGCCTTGTGTCGTCCGCCTCGCGAGGCTTGGCCCCTCGCGAGGGTCTTGAGTGTTTGATGATGAACGTGGGCCGTACCAGGCCGCTGGGCAAGCCACGCCCTGGGCCGCAGGCAGGCAAGTCTGGGGACCCCCGTTCCCCGAACGCCGACAATTACTTCCGGCCCATTACTGGCCTGTTCCCTTAATGGGACAAATTCGGCCCGTGGTTAGAATCGGCCCGTTTGTGGCCTGTTCTAGCCCATCCTATATTCTGGCCCATTAACGAGCCATTATGCCTGTGACAGAATTAAGCCTTTGCTGTCTTCGGGCCTGTTAACGGCCCGTTACCATGCTGTCCCGATACCAATTATGCCCGTTGCCGGCCCATGTGGACCCATTTGTCCGACGGCCCGAGGCCCACCGATTCTACGGCCAGTTGGAGGCCCATTTATTCGACGGACCGTAGGAGGCCCATGGATCCTACGGCCTATAGCAGGCTCAAGGTTACCACGGTCCGTATATGGCCCATGGTTGTTGCAGCCACTAGCAAACCATGGAAAAAGAAGACTAGGAAATAAATAAGCGAGAAATTAACGCTAGGCTATTAAGGCGATTGCACAGATTACATCCACTGGGCATCAAAGTTCGCCAGCAATGTAAATATAGGGAACACCCTACACTATACAAAAATGGCTTGTTGTTTTCTTCAGCCGGTGGCTGCACGTTAAGAAAAAAATTTGTATCGCAACAAAACAAATTACAACCATAAAACAAAAGGAAGGTTGGCATAATAGTTAACAGTCTGGCAGATAAATGCACCACCAGAAGTTCAGAAGCTCAGTTCATTTGACCTGACTGTTATGTTTTCATGCTGTACTGTCCGATGGAGCACCATGACCTTCGCCTTCATTTCTCCTAGGCTCCTAAACAACACATCAAATGTCTGTTAGTCTGGTTCCAAAACCATGCATATCTTGACGACATCGAACAACGGTTGTCCTTGTTTCACAAAGGGTCTCTGTTAGGGAATGGATGTGTCTGGAGCGCAGATATAACATTGTTTTGAGCTTGCATATCTTGATCATGAGGCAGTTTGGACGAGATTGCCTTAACAACCAACCCAGTATTATGCAGGAACGTGCTTTTGGCACTATTAGTGGACAGGTACTGACCCACTGCAGCAAGAGGTGACATTGCGGTTATAGTTGCCTCGTCACCTTCAGAAGGTGGCGGTTCCACCTTTTTTCCATAGCTTGCTGAAAAGTTGAGTTTTTACATTAGTAGTACCAGAACAGAAGATATTAAGGAGGCAGCAAAACCAAACAAAATAGCTTTGGTCTATATACAGAACTTATTCTGGTGAACCCATCTAAAACATTAGTTGTATTTTACTGCAAAGTACATAATAAAACCAGGTTCCAAACATTGTATTGACAGCTAAGGATAAAGAGACAAAGTTATAATACGGTAAGCATAGTATGACATCATTCATATCACGAAACAACTGAGAATAGACAAACATGAAATTGTAACATTGTGTGGGCAAGTCCAGCACGGAAGTATATTACAGATCAAGATCAAAGGAACATCACTCCTCTCTTTTAAACCTTGTAAGGTGCAATGATATGCTAAGACAATTGTGTATAAAATTGAAAAGAGTAGTAGACATTGGCTGCAAACCATGCAGTTCAATGCACAAAGCGGAGTAAGTAGTAGTTAAAAGGCACGAGGATTAAGTACTTACAACAGCGGCTTTGACTGTTTTAGTCATGCCCATCGTCTTGCTGGTGTGACAGTCCTTGAAGATTTCCACAACATTTGGTCCAGGTACTTTTTGGTCTTTGTGGGCTTTCCTCTGCATTTGGAACAAGTCAATATAGATATGATAATATGGCACAACGAAAAGAGTGAAACCACAGCTAATTACAAGAGCCTCATGGTGTGCAATATAGCTACAAGATCATGTCGTCTCTTGGAATTTCACTTTCATACGGTTGGCCTTGTTCTTTGAACAATACAACTACAAGAAGATAGATTTGTGAGGCACATGCGTAAATAGGAGTTCAACATGTGATCTGATCACATATATATAACGCACTTGATACTTTGGATCATACTAGTGTTTAACAGGGCCCCTCCAGTCTTCATCTGATATATTTTCCACTGGAGATGTTTGGGCAAGTTCACTGTTAGCCTTGCCTTCAAAGTGAGTTTCCTCAATTTATACCGATATTTTCACAGAGCAGACTTGAAAACATGGGTGCAAGCTTGTCTGGTTGCATCATCTTGGCTATCCAACTTGAACCTCATCTGTGGAAAATTATGGGAGTCTCATTATCAGCAACCTAGATAGTATGGGATAGAGCAAGACGATATTACTAGTTTCCATACATAACCATACTTGCAGATAAATGGTCGAGGAAGGTGTTGAACTAGGTTTCGTCTTTGTGATTCCTGTACTGAATCCATGTTGGGAGGATACGTGCATGACACCTAACGGCAACCAATGCCTCTGATACTAACTTGGCTGATTCTGTAGCATCACGTGGCCTTTTTAAACCTGCCTCAAAACGGATCTCCATTCTTCCTCCTCTAGATTTAGTTAACCTATCGAGCATTATCCCTGATGTTTGTTTCCTTTTGCGCCTAGGTGCTAGTCCAACAATGAACATAGGAAGTGTTAGTGCACATCAAACTGTGAGACTACATATAAAGAAGCATGCAACTGTAACTTGACTCCAACAACTACCTTCTTGTTGTTGAAGCTCACAAGGTTCATCTGATCTTGCCAACTCGTCTGGTGTCAAGAGTGCTTCATAAGTAGTGTCAGGTGGCAAGGGAGCTTGGGAACGTGCTGCTAGTTGAGTTGACAAATGAGTAACTCATGTAGCTGGTGGTATTGTGGAAGGTGTTGCAACAACTAGGGCTGTCGCTGCTTGTTTGGTGGCAGCTATTAGTTTCTGTTTGGCTTGTTTTGCAGCTTGTGTAGCACGGGATACCGCGTTTGTACAATTTTCCTGTGGACTTTGACCTTCTATTGCACCATCAGTACTAGCAGAATCTGCATAATTCTTCTGCTTCCATTTCCGTGTGTCCTTAGTACTAACACCATCCCCTGTCATTCTGTGTTCCTTCCCTCTTTCTCTGTGCCATGTTAAGTCAAGCCGACAAGAAAAAGGAATAAAAATTTAGTTCTTCAGAACAAATTGATGCGTGGTACAGACGAACTGAACTTTGATGTTAGACAACCACATGATAGGAGGATGTAATATGTATGAAAACATGACGTCATGAGATAATCGGAACTATGATGTGTAAACTAAGCAGAAGGCATTTCTATAAATTAGAAGCAATGCAATGGAAGGTAGACACCATATTAAAGATGCTACAAATATCGCTCTGCCAAGTTAACAGTGCCTCGTCATAACTAGCGTTTAAACAAATGTGAAGCAGTACAAGAAATAAATCATATGCAAGATGCAAACAACATCAAACTACTAAGTTAAAGGTCTCTCGTCATTAGTGCCATTACATATGCACAACTTATGATGTGTAAACTAAGCAGAAGGCATTCCAAGAAATTAGAAGCAACGAAAGTTAGACAGCATTTGTAAGACGCAAGGAATATCACTCTACTAAGTTAAAACTGTCTTGTCATTAGTGCCATTTCAACAAATTAGTAGTACAAGCTAGAAAATAATGTGAGATGTAAACTATATTAGACTCCCAAGTTAAACGTGTGTTTTGAAAAGTGATTGTTGCAGGTTACACAATAGTAGTACTTTGATGTAAGAAAATTGTCGCGGGAAACCACGGCCACCTATGGGACCAGGAGGCCCCTTGCTGGTTCGGCAGGGGGGCGTCGCATTGCACAAAGAGTGGACGAGCATGTGGCAACACAACAGAGATCACGCAGGCATTTTTACCCAGGTTCGGGCCTCCGTGAGGCATAAAACCCGACTCCTTCTTTGGTGGATTGATGGTGGAATGGTTGTGATGGAGCGTAGTACACTTGCCCGGCAAGGTTTGCCTCAGGGCGGTAGTGGCCACGTGCATACGAGTGTGTGAGTTATCCAACCTTCCACCCTTTCTACGGTTGACATGGGCCTCCTTTTATAGATCAAGGGGTCACCATAATGGCAAAGTAGTCATTATGCACTGATAAGATAGCAATAGTGCTATCATTCCTAACTCTGCGGGCTGACAGGGCGCATTAAATGCACCACTCAACGTCACATCGTTGGTTGCCCGACAAGGCTTGCCGGGCTATCTTGCCAGCTCCACGCCTGTTCGTTTGACACGTCGCAGGACGGATGTCGTCTGTGGGTTTTTCCTGTAGGGAGAGGCTGCCATGTGGCGAATGGCTGCTACTTAGTCACTCTACGGCTTGACACCGCACTGATTGACGGCGTGGGTCGTGGCGGAGTAGTTGGTGATGTGGTTTTGCCTCCGTGTGTCCCGACAGGCCCTGCCGGAACGTCTTGGACGTCTTCTTCCGGAGGTGGCCTCCCCCCTTATCGAGCTCGCCTGCCCGGCAAAGGAGGCCCTTCCTCTGATAGTATCTGGCTTCTCTGGCTTGATCTTGGTCCCTCTGATCTGCATGTTGATCCTTTGAGCATCTTGGTCCCTCGTACTTTGGTTTGATCTTGGCTTGTCCGTGCACGAGTCAGGAAAAAAATGCATACCACTGTATATTTTCCACGACAAACATGGTGTGATAAACAGATATTGTATGTTCTAGAAACAGGAACACGTGTCTTATTCACAAATATAATGTGTAAAGTAAGCAGATGGAATTCAACAAAATAAGAAGCAATACAAGCTAGAAATCATACATAACATGCAACCACATATAACAGTGCCATGTTAGAGGGAGCACCTGTGATGGTGGACAAGGGGGGACGTGCTCATCATCAACACAACTACTTTGAGTGTCTATGCATGTGTTGTCTTCCAAATCTTGTTGGGGGGACGGCCGAGTAGAATGTGTAGAGGCCCTCCATTTGGAAGAAGCACCTTTATCCACTGCCTTGCTAATTTCCTTCTGCTTTATTGATTTTGCATTGTCAAGTAAAACCAACAGGAAGAAGCAGTGAAATTCACTCTTCAAAACTCATTCATGCATGATACTGACAATCACTACCTTGATGTAAGGCAAACACATGATACGAGGATAGAATATGTACGAAAAATAGGACGACATGGCATACTCACAACTATTTGTGTAAACTAAGCAGAAGTGATTTAATCAAATTACAAGCAATACAAGTGAGACACCGTATGCAACATGCAAGCCAATATCACACTGCCAAGCGAGAGAAAGCACCTGGGATGGCAGTTTCGCCGTAAGACCACCATCAGTCCCTGCCTTATTTTTGTCCTTCCTATTTCTTAATTGTATTGTCTTGTCAAGTAAAACCCACAAGAAAAATGAATAAAAATTCACTTTTCAGAACTCATTGATGCAGGATGCCGACGAGCACTACTTTAATGTAAGGCGACCGCATGATAGGACGATTGAATGTGTAAGAAAAAAGGACAGCATTGCATGCATATTCACAACTATGATGTGTAAACTAAGCAGAAGGCATTTCAACAAATTAGAATCAATGAAAGCTAGACACCAGATGAAAGATGCAACGAATATCACTCTACCAAGTTAAAATGGTCTCGTCATAAGTGCCATTTCAACAAATTAGAAGTAGTACAAGCTAGAAAAGAATGCGAGATGTAACCTATATCACACTCCCAAGTCAAACGTGTCTTATGATAAGTGATTGTTGCAGGTTACACAACAGTAGTAATTTGATGTACGAACATGGTGTGATAGACAGATATTGTATGTTCTAGAAATAGGAACACGTGTCTTATTCACAAGTATAATTTGTAAGCAGATGGAATTCAACAAAATTAGAAGCAATACAAGCTAGACATCATACATAACATGCAACCACATATAACAGTGCCAAGTTAGAGGGAGCACCTGTGATGGTGCACTAGGGGAGACGTGCTCATCATCAACACAGCTACGTTGAGTGTCTATGCATGTGTTGTCTTGCAAATCTTCTTGGGGGGTGGCGGAGTAGAATCTGTAGAGGCCCTCCGTTTGGAAGGAGCACCTTTATCCACTGCCTTGCTAATTTCGTTCCGTTTTATTGATTTTGAATTGTCAAGTAAAACCGAGAAGAAAAAGCAATAAAATTCACTCTTCAAAACTCATTCATGCATGATACTAACAATCACTACTTTGATGTAAGGCAAACACATGATACCAGGATGGAATATGTACGAAAAACAGGACGGCATGGCATATTCACAACTATTTGTGTAAACTAAGCAGAAGCCATTTCAACAAATAAGAAGCAATGCAAGCTAGACACCACATGAAAGATGCAACCAATATGACTCCGCCAAGTTAAAAGTGTCCCATCTTAAATGGCGTTTCAACAAATTAGAAGTAGTGCATGCTATAAATCATATGAAAGATGCAACCAATATCACACTGCATATACTAAAGGTGTCTTGTCATATTGATTGATGCGAGATACAAAAAAAACAATAATTTTATGTAAGGACATGCTTAATAGAAAGATGTACTATGTCCTAAAAACAGGAAGGCATGTCACATTAACAAGTATAATGTACAACCTAAGCAGAATAGCACTTGCAATTTAACCAGATTAGAAGAATTACAATCTAGACACCATATGCAACATGCAACCACATATCATGCTGCCAAGTTAGAGCAAGCACCTACGATGTTGGTGTAGGGGAAATGCGATCATCAACTACAGAGCTACGTTGACTATCTTCATCTAGCCTTATTGTTTCTTGAGAATCATGTGGGGAGGCTAACACTGCATTCTTTAAAAGAGCATATTTTCTCATAGTAACTCGCTGGCATGACTGTCTCATCATAAGTGCTTGATGTGGGATACACAAGAACATTAATTTGATGTAAGAACATGGTTAATAGACAGATGTACTAGTATGTACCAAAAACAGGAAGGCATGTCATATTCAAAGGTATAATGTGTGAGCTAAGAAGATGCAATTTAACCAAATTGGAAGCAATGCAACACTACAAAAAAAAAGACACTTCCGTGATGATACGTGTTTGTCATAGTAGGTCACGTTTTCTGTCATGCATGTACATCTAGGACAGAATCAAGATAGTCATACTTGTGCTGTCGTAGAAGTGTTCCATGACATTACCAAAATTATAATTATCATCACGGAAGTGTCCACTTCCATGACGATAAATCGCGCGTCACAGAAGTGCTTTCGTCAAGGGTGACCGACACGTGGCATCCACCGTAACGGAACGCCGTTAAGCTATCGGGTCCGGTGTTGGATCCGATAACCCGTTAACAGCCCGGACCAATGGGGATTTTCCACGTGTAAAATCATCATTGGCCGGAGGAAACACGTGTTGCCTCACCGTTGGGACAGATGTCATCCACTCATTGGACAGGAGGCGCCTATGATAGGTCGACATGTGGCACGACCGAACAGTGGCCCATTCCGGTGAAAAAGGCCAACCCAGTAAAAAATAGCAGGCCGACCCATATAAGGCCTACTTGTGTCTGGTCCATTTAAGCCCACGGCCCATACGAGATGTGCCAATTCGGCCCGTCAACGGCCTGTTAAAGATTTGACACCATTGCAGCCCATCGTCAGTTCGAGCCCGTTAATAGCCCGCTATATATTTGGGCTCAATATCAGCCCGATGAGATTTCGGCCTGTTAACAGCCCATTCAGTGGATGGGCCAATTTTCACGATGTACATCTTTCGGCCTTTTAGCGACCCATTTAAATATTGGGCTAATTTCCGGCCCGGTGTGTCTTTCAGCCTGTTGATGGCCCATAAAGCAGTTGGGCCATTTGTAGTCGGACCGAGTTTCGGCCTTTTAGCGACCCATTTAAGTGTTGGGCCAATTTCTGGCCCGGTGTGTCTTTCAGCCTGGTGACGGCCCATATATCTGTTGGGCCATTTGTAGTCGGACCTGAGTTTTGGCCTTTTAGCGACCCATTTAAGTGTTGGGCTAATTCCCGGCCCTGTGTGCCTTTCAGCCTGTTAACGGACCATAAATGAGTTGGGCCATTTGTAGTCGGACCTGATTTTTGGCCTTTTAATGTCCCATGCCCTTCATGGTCCAATACCAGCCCGGTTTCTCTTTCGGCCTGCTAAAGGCCCACAACACAGTTGGGCCATTTACAATACGACCTGACTTTCGGCCTCTTAGCGGCCCATGCTCTACATGGTCCAGTACAAGCCCGCTGTCTCTTTCGGCCTGCTAAAGGCCCATAGTATAGTTCGGCCATATGTAGCCCGAACTTAGTAACGGCCTGTTAACGGCCCGTGAAATCAATTGGGCCCACCTGTTGCCTGCTTCGATGTCGGCCTATTAACGACCCGGGAGTTAAGAGGGCCGACCATTAACTTTCGGCCTGGGAACGGCCCATTAACTTAATGGGCCCACTAAAGTTCGTACATGTCTTTAGGCCAAATTAGATAATTTGAGGCCATTACGACGAGCAATTATGCACAGGACCAAAACTGATCAAGCAAAGGTACGACATACAGGGAAAAACGTTGCACATCCAGCATATATTACAGGAAATTACATCCACTGGGCAATCAAAGATTGATGCCAGTGCAAATAAATGAACAGAACCTAACGATCTACAACGTCACAATCTACAACCTCAGCACGGATGATGCCCATAAGCATGTGGGCAAGTTCTTGCTGCTTTGCTAAACAGTCTCTGAAAACATTGATCAGTTGTTGTGTCGCACGACTCTGCACCTCTGATTCCTCCACCATTTGCATCATTCCTTCAGCCATTAATTGGTTCACAAACATACATTTTTTCCGTTGCATTCGAGACAGAGGATACTGAACAGATTCAGATGGCGATTTTGGCAGGCTTGTATTATTGATAGTGGAGAGTGTCTTGACCACTGCATCATAACATAAATTAGGAGGGGAACCAAACAGATTAATCATGAGTTATTGGCATATTACCTGGCCTAGATTTATTGGAAAGAAACAATGGGGTTGCCTTGCTGTTTTCAGAGTTTGTCTTCTTATCTTCAGCAGCCTGCACCAAATTAAGACACTAGCATTGCTATCATTGGCCAAGTCAGATAATAGGAAAGCAACATTGGCACAACGAACATTTGGGCAACTAGCCAACACCAAATTAACATAATATGGCACAACTATCATCAGCCAGGTAAGGTAATACGAAAGCAACATTGACACAATGGATGAATGGGCAAGCAGAGCAGCACTGCAATTCAGTAATGTGCATGATATGAGATAGTACACTCATGCAGCTCAGTATGCAAAACTACCAGGCAGTTTTCTTTACAAAAATCAACATTGGCGCCTTTAACATTTTGCTACAACAAATTTTAGATCAGACAAAGGTTGGATTCACGCTGATTAACAAAATACATGCTGATGTAAAAATATAGTGATATACAACAGGTGCTTACATCAGCATTGGAGCACAGAGAATTCCCGCAAGATATTTTCCTCGAATGCAATCCCAATGAAGAAAATCTTCTATCATTTAACCTTATTTTCTAAAAGAGAGATGGGTAAGAAACAAGTAGAATGCGAGGATACGCACACGCTTCTTGGAATGGAGTTGACATTCTTTTGCTGGACTGGAGCGGACTAGTTCTTTGGCCACTGGAATCTGCTTATTATCAGTGGGAGTTGGGTTTCTCTGTGCTGGAGCAGTATCTATAAAAAATGGAGTTGGTTTATTATCTCCTGGCGTTTGGATCTTTTGCAAAGACCTGGTTTGTAACCCTTCAGATTCTAACATAGCCGTCTTCCCCCTGCATGCCTTATATAGAAGAATGGTTCTTCAATTATAAAACATGCTACAACAGAGATGGAATAGGTACTAAAGAATAGAAAGGCATGACATATTGACATGTATTCCCTCCATCCGGAAATAAATGGATGGGTCTAGGCGTATTTCAGTTCTAGATACATCTAGTTTTATCCATTTCTGCGACATGTAATCCGGACGGAGGGAGTATGATGTAAGAGCTAGGGATACGACAGGACAACACAGTAAAAAAACACTGAAAACCAACTGCAGAACCAAAGTAATCAAACCAACTGATATGAGATAGTACACTCATGCAGCTCAGGATGCAAAACTACCAGGCAGTTTTCCTTACAAAAATCAACATTGTGGCCTTTAATCATACATTTTGCTACAACTAAATTTAGATTAGATAAAGGTTGGATTCACGCCGATTAACAAAATACATGCTGATGTAAAAATATAGTGATATACAACAGGTACTTACATCTGCATTGGAGTACAGAGAATTCCTACAAGAATCTTTCCTCACAGACGATACCTGTGCCAAAATTCTTCTATCTGTTAAGCTTATTTTCTAAAAGAGAGATGGGTAAGAAACATGTAGAAAATATGATCAGCATGCTATAAAATTTCATGATGCAAGGATACGCACACGCTTCTTAGAATGGAGTTGACATATTTTTGCTGGACTGGAGCGGACTAGTTCTTTGGCCACTGGAATCTTCTTATTATCAGTACGAGTTGGGTTTCTCTGTGCTGGAGCAGTATCTATGAAAATTGGAGTTGGTTTATTATCTCCTGGCGTTTGGATCTTTTGCAAAGACCTGGTTTGTAACCCTTCAGATTCTAACATAGTCCTCTTCCCCTTGCATGCCTTGTATAGAAGAATGGTGCTTCAATTATAAAACATGCTACAGCAGAGAGATGGAATAGGTACTGAAGAATAGAAAGGCATGACATATTGACATGTATTCCCTCCATCCGTAAAAAAATGGATGGGTCTAGGCGTATTTCAGTTCTAGATACATCCTTTTTTATCCATTTCGGCAACATGTAATCCAGACGGAGGGAGTATGGTGTAAGAGCTAGGGATATGATAGGACAACATAGTAAAAAAACACTAGTTGAATGAAAAACTGTATGCTAGCGGAATACATACAGAAAAAACTAAGGCAACATACACATGTATGATTGGGAAACTAAGATGGCATTGCAACAGAGCACTAGAACATCACTTCAATGTAAAAAAACATGGTATGGTAGACAGATGAAGTATGTACTGATGAATAACAATGCATAAGATATTCAGAAGCATGATGTCCAAATTAAGCAGATGGCATTGCGATAGAGTAGAATGACAGTACTTGAATTTGAAAATATGTTATCATGAATGGAATAGGTACTGAAAAACAGGAAGGCATGACATATTTACATGCATGCTAAGCATGCTAAGCACATGGCATTGCAACAGAGTACATACACTCCAGGACATTATATGCATGTTGCACCCATATCACGGGCCAAGTTAGAGCAAGGACCTTGTGGGGTGAAGAGGATTCAACATCTTTCTGCAAGTCTTCTGAAGAACTGCCTTTACATGTTCCATCATATTGGGTATCATTGACATCAAGTTTATTGGCCTTTACATTGCTCCCTGAGGTTCTTGTGGATATATCACTGTGTGCAATTATATCTGACATGCATGGAAGACAACTAGTAGTTAGATTTATGTAATGAGTGCCTGTAGGAGACGACATAAATAGTAGGACTGGGGTTAACTAGCAGCAACATGTCTCAAAAACTAAAGGGAGAACACAGATGAAAGCTACAGAATATGTATCGTTTGTACTCGAGATTAACTAGATGGCACACAAAAGTATTAAAGAACAACATAGGTAATACTAGAAGTGGTATAATACTATAATCACCAGCCAGTGGGATAGCATTGGCTGATGGATGATAACTATGGAACAGCTTTACCTAAAGAACAAGTATCTTAGCTAAACTATGGAACATCGTTAACTCCTGAACAAGACCCGTAAGAGATCAGCATGAATATACAGTGAAATGTGATAATCTATTTTCCATGCTTAGATGAATAACAAAGCCATAAATGTTGCACACAAGTAAGATGAGGTACAACCTAACTGGCCGCCATCCATAGGAGTGAGCATCATGTGTTGACTTGTCGATGGCCCTGCAGTTGTTGTGGCTGTCCATGTCGGGCATGCGCATTCGATGCAGGGAACTGTTGAGTGGGGACTGTAGCTCCCTTCTGGTGTATGCTTCCCTTGTTGGAGCAGCTGCGGTGAGTCGGAAGACGGTGTGGCTGAAGATGCAGATAACCCATAATGTTAAGAACGACACATCTCTTTGATCTGAAGAAATACACTAAGAGATCAACAGCAAGGTACGAGAGTGGTCACACGTCTGTTGACTGAGACTAAATTGGGGTCACATGATTTTATTTTATTTTGGTACTGTCCGATCTACGCCGGATGGCTTGATGGCCGTCTTGTGCCTCTCGGCTGACACTGTTAGGAATCTTCCCCGAAGAGCCAGCGACCAATGGCAGAGCAGCTTGCCTCCGCCGTCCGTGGCCCCAGCCAAAACCCCGCTCCCCGCCCCACCGCACTGCCGTGGTTGCGCCGCCCCCGGGCCAATCCACAAAGACTCCCCATCATCCAGATCCGGCGGCGGCAGTACCTTGAACCCACACAACTCTAAGATAGCCATCTAAGCGCTGCTACCACGGCGAACTTGCGGCCCCGCACCCTTACGTTAGACCCCAGCGAACCGGCAGCCTAGGAGCTCCGCCGCCTCGAGGGGTGCTGCTTCCCATTGGGAATCGATTGGCCCAGAATAAAAATTCGGACAACTGACGCCTAAATAGTGATTCGAGATGAGGGTGCGACCTATCTGGCGGCATGGTGAAGTAGGCAGGTCCAGCTGCCGAGTCGGTGAGGCTGGCGCGGTTGCGGTGGCCACCGATGGCAGGGAAACAACGATGTCGCGACGGCCGACGGCTATGGGGAAGCAGCGCCGGGACTCTGGACGGATCCTAAGTTGGAGCCGCTCCGGCGCCATGAACAACGGCGGGGGTGAATCGGCTCCGGTACGGTTCACGCGGCCGTCGTTGAGGCAGCTCCAGCAGCACGGAGTAAGAGGCACACGGCCGAGTGCACGACGGCAAATGGACAGCGTCTCCGGCATTAGGGAGGAGGGCGGCTGTGAAATTGGCGCGGTGGGGGGCGCCATGCAGGAGGGGCTGAGGTTTCGCGGCTAGGGAGAAGGGAGCTACCGGGGAGAAGGTG